>NW_027040114.1:37500-107500 GCF_034236695.1 Oncorhynchus nerka
TCTAAGAGGAGATGCTAAGTGCTAATTTCAAGGCGGTGCTGATGAGGATATTTAAGACGAACCAACCACTGGTTTTATCTGTGACGCAGATGGGATGTTTACGAGGGGAAACGCTGTCTATCCAGCTGTGACACACCGCCCAGATGAACATGGAACAACATGTACTTTGTATTTAGAAACATAAAAAAACAGCAAAGTTTGTTTTTTTTCCCCTCTCATTTCGTTTTATTTAATTAAAAAACCAAACACAGCCTCTCAATAAAGACTGTTTTCTTCTTGTTTCTTCTTGTCCCGACCAATGTAATCACGTAGGCTGGTCAAGACCGTTGACAGAGTGCTTGGCTTGTGAGACGTGCATAAGACACCCCCACCATGATGTAGGCTGTATGTGTCCAATACCCATCATGCAACAAGAGACGAGAACCCCGGTGAATACCAGCCATCTGTATGGCTACACTATAGCCGACTATAACGAAGTCTGGTTCAACAGCAATACCTCGTTTTTTTAATAACGATTTTGGCGATTTTCTGACGTCGTTCCATTTGACATGTATTTATTGTTGTTGGAAGTAAAGAAGAAAAAACCCAGATTGCTTTCATTTGAATTAAAACTAAAGTTATTAGAATGATTCACTATGGTTTTATGGTGAGAATGGCCATGGTGCTAATGCAATGCAGATTCTGAATGGATTGTGAATGAGATCTATCAGACCTCAGGATAAGACCCAGCTGCAGACAGTCGGAAAATAACTAATGTTTGTTTACGAGAAACAGAACGGCAGGCAAACAACAGGTGACCCAGGGCAGAGTCCGTAAGTTACAGAACGGCAGACAGAGGTCAGGGTCAAGGGCAGGCAGAGGTCAGGGTCAAGGGCAGGCAGAGGTCAGGGTCAGGGCAGGCAGAAGTCAAGGTCAGGGCAGGCAGAGGTCAGGGTCAGGGCAGGCAGAGGTCAAGGTCAGGGCAGGCAGAGGTCAGGGTCAGGGCAGGCAGAGGTCAGTGACCCAGGGCAGAGTCCGTAAGTTACAGAATGGCAGACAGGCTCAGGGTCAAGGACAGGCAGAGGTCAGGGTCAGGGGCAGGCAGAGGTCAGGGTCAGGGCAGGCAGAGGTCAGGGTCAGGGCAGGCAGAGGTCAAGGTCAGGGCAGGCAGAGGTCAGGGTCAGGGCAGGCAGAGGTCAGGGTCAGGGCAGGCAGAGGTCAGGGTCAGGGCAGGCAGAGGTCAAGGTCAGGGCAGGCAGAGGTCAGGGTCAGGGCAGGCAGAGGTCAGGGCAGGCAGAGGTCAGGGTCAGGGCAGGCAGAGGTCAGTGATCCAGGGCAGAGTCCGTAAGTTACAGAACAGCAGACAGGCTCAGGGTCAGGGCAGGCAGAGGTCAGGCAGAATGGAAGGAGAACTAAAAAACAGGAACTAACAAGAAACAGGAGTACGGCAAAACGCGCTGGTCGGCTTCACGAGACAAGACGAACTGGCAAACAGACAAACAGAGAACACAGGTATAAATACACCGGGGATAATGGGGAAGATGGGCGACACCTGGAGGGTGGAGACAATCACAAAGACAGGTGAAAACATCACGGTGTGACAGAGATCTGTAAGATGCTTCCAATACGTCTATAAAACATTATATTAAGGTGAGTGGACATTCTCTCTTTCTCTTATATGGGATCTTTGGGATCTTTGTCCTTTATATTATATTTGGGATCTTTGTCCTTTATATTGATATTTGTCCTTTATATTGACCTTTGTCCTTTACATTATTTGTCCTTTATATTGATCTTTGTCCTTTACATTGATCTTTGTCCTTACATTGGATCTTTGTCCTTTATATTGATCTTTGACCTTCATTGAATTTGTCCTTTTCTGAATCTTGTCCTTTATATTGATCTTTGTCCTTTACATTGAGTCTTTGTCCTTTATATTGATCTTTGTCCTTTATATTGATCTTTGTCCTTTACATTGAATCTTTGTCCTTTACATTGAATCTTTGTCCTTTACATTGGATCTTTGTCCTTTATCTTTGTCCTTTACATTGGATCTTTTGTCCTTTATATTGAATCTTTGTCTTTACATTGATCTTTGTCCTTTACATCTTGTCCTTTACATTGAATCTTTGTCCTTTACATTGTCCTTACATCTTTGTCCTTTACATTGGATCTTTGTCCTTTACATTGGATCTTTGTCCTTTACATTGATCTTTGTCCTTTATCTTTGTCCTTTACATTGAATCTTTGTCCTTTACATTGAATCTTTGTCCTTTACATTGAATCTTTGTCCTTTACATTGATCTTTGTCCTTTACATCATTGATCTTTGTCCTTACATTATCTTTGTCCTTTATATTGATTGGATCTTTGTCCTTTATATTGTCCTTTACATTGATCTTTGTCCTTTACATTATTGAATCTTTGTCCTTTACATTGGATCTTTGTCCTTTATATTGTCTTTGTCCTTTACATTGGAATCTTTGTCCTTTACATTGAATCTTTGTCCTTTACATTGAATCTTTGTCCTTTACATTGATCTTTGTCCTTTACTTCTTTGTCCTTTACATTGAATCTTTGTCCTTTACATTGATCTTTGTCCTTTACATTGAATCTTTGTCCTTTACATTGAATCTTGTCCTTTACATTGAATCTTTGTCCTTTACATTGATCTTTGTCCTTTACATTTGTCCTTTTTGTCTTTGTCCTTTACATTGGATCTTTGTCCTTTACATTGATCTTTGTCCTTTACATTGATCTTTGTCCTTTACCTTTGTCCTTTACATTGATCTTTGTCCTTTATATTGATCTTTGTCCTTTACATTTTGTCCTTTACATTATCTTGTTTACATTGGATCTTTGTCCTTTCATTGGATCTTTGTCCTTTATATTGGATCTTTGTCCTTTACATTGGATCTTTGTCCTTTATATTGAATCTTTGTCCTTTATATTGGATCTTTGTCCTTTATATTGAATCTTTGTCCTTTACATTGAATCTTTGTCCTTTACATTGGATCTTTGTCCTTTACATTGGATCTTTGTCCTTTACATTGAATCTTTGTCCTTTACATTGAATCTTTGTCCTTTACATTGGATCTTTGTCCTTTACATTGGATCTTTGTCCTTTACATTGAATCTTTGTCCTTTACATTGGATCTTTGTCCTTTACATTGGATCTTTGTCCTTTACATTGAATCTTTGTCCTTTACATTGAATCTTTGTCCTTTATATTGGATCTTTGTCCTTTACATTGAATCTTTGTCCTTTACATTGAATCTTTGTCCTTTACATTGGATCTTTGTCCTTTATATTGAATCTTTGTCCTTTACATTGGATCTTTGTCCTTTACATTGAATCTTTGTCCTTTACATTGGATCTTTGTCCTTTACATTGAATCTTTGTCCTTTACATTGGATCTTTGTCCTTTACATTGAATCTTTGTCCTTTACATTGAATCTTTGTCCTTTACATTGAATCTTTGTCCTTTACATTGGATCTTTGTCCTTTACATTGAATCTTTGTCCTTTACATTGATCTTTGTCCTTTACATTGAATCTTTGTCCTTTACATTGGATCTTTGTCCTTTACATTGAATTGAATCTTTGAATTTCGTTTTGAATTTAATTACAATTTTTCCTCTACATTTTTTGTGGTGAATTTAATCTTCCTGATTACATTGAGTCGTTTGTTCAGTCTTTGAATGTAATTTACAACAGGTCTATATGTTTATATTTCATCATGTTCAGTCATAATGTAATTTACAACAGGTCTATATGTTTATATTTCATCATGTTCAGTCATAATGTAATTTACAACAGGTCTATATGTTTATATTTCATCATGTTCAGTCATAAGTAATTTCAGGTCTATATGTTTATATTTACATGTTCAGTCATAATGTAATTTACAACAGGTCTATATGTTTATATTTCATCATGTTCAGTCATAATGTAATTTACAACAGGTCTATATGTTTATATTTCATCATGTTCAGTCATAATGTAATTTACAACAGGTCTATATGTTTATATTTCATCATGTTCAGTCATAATGTAATTTACAACAGGTCTATATGTTTATATTTCATCATGTTCAGTCATAATGTAATTTACAACAGGTCTATATGTTTATATTTCATCATGTTCAGTCATAATGTAATTTACAACAGGTCTATATGTTTATATTTCATCATGTTCAGTCATAATGTAATTTACAACAGGTCTATATGTTTATATTTCATCATGTTCAGTCATAATGTAATTTACAACAGGTCTATATGTTTATATTTCATCATGTTCAGTCATAATGTAATTTACAACAGGTCTATATGTTTATATTTCATCATGTTCAGTCATAATGTAATTTACAACAGGTCTATATGTTTATATTTCATCATGTTCAGTCATAATGTAATTTACAACAGGTCTATATGTTTATATTTCATCATGTTCAGTCATAATGTAATTTACAACAGGTCTATATGTTTATATTTCATCATGTTCAGTCATAATGTAATTTACAACAGGTCAATATGTTTATAATGAATGATATATATATATATATATATATATTTCAACACGTTCAGCCATGCAGTTACTTAGAACAATGTGGACGGCAAACAGGTTCAAGTTAACATACGTACCAAAGACGGGGTTGGTCTACATTTAGTTATTTCGTTTCTGTAAGCTGTTTTAACAAACTATAACGGACGTTGGACTTGGGAGTCCATAAAAGACCAGAAATACAGAACCACATATTTAGCCATGGAGCGCGTTCTGATTGGCCAGTTGGGGGCCAGGCCTCGACAACACCCTCAACTTGTTGTGTTGTTAAAACTCAGGCCGTTTGCGCCGATGCCAGCGACTGTGATAATTGTGCTTGTGAAAATAGCAGACGTATTTCTAATGCACACAGGAACCTATAGCGCTACCGCCCACTGAGTTGGCTTTGTTACAGTAGAGGCCAGACTGTACATACATACTGACAAGAACAAAGATACTGAGATGGACAAAGGGACTGACCTCCCTCTATTGCAGAGAGAGATGGACAAAGGACTGGCCTCCCTCTATTGCAGAGAGATGGACAAAGGGACTGACCTCCCTCTATTACAGAGAGATGGACAAAGGGACTGACCTCCCTCTATTACAGAGAGATGGACAAAGGGACTGGCCTCCCTCTATTGCAGAATAACAGAGTTATAACCCAGGATTTAATACAACGGTCATTTTGGAACCTCTCTCCTCCTCCTCCTCCATCTTCTCCCCTCCTCTCATCCCTTCTCCTCCTCCTCTCCTCCCCATTCCTCATCCTCTCCCCATCCCTCTCCTCTCATCCCTTCCCTCTACATTCTCTTCCTCTCATCCCTTCTCCTCCTCCTGTCCCTTCTTCTCCTCCTCCTCTCATCCCTTCTCCTCCTCTACCTCTCCTCCCCATTCCTCTTCCTCTCATCCCTTCTCCTCCTCCTGTCCCCTCTCTCCCCTCTCATCCCTTCTCCCCCTCCTCTCCTCCCCACTCCTCTCATCCTTCTCCTCCTCCTCGCTTCTCCACCCTCCTCCCCCACTCCTCTTCTCCCTTCTCCCCCACTCCTCCCCTCTCATCCCTTTTCCTCCTCCTCCTTCTCCACCTCCTCCCCCACTCCTCTTCCTCTCATCCCTTCTCCTCCTCCTGTCCCCTCTCCTCCTACCTCTCTCCTCCCCCACTCCCGTCTCCCTCTCTCCTCCTCCCTCTCCCCCACCCCCGTCTCCCTCCCCACTCCCCTCTCCTCCTCCTCCTCCTCTCCTCCCTCCTCCTCCTCCCCCTCTCCTCCCTCCTCCCTCCCTCCATCCCTCCTCCTCTCCTCCCTCCTCTCCCTCTCCTCCTCTCCCTCTCATCCCCTCCTCCTCCTCTCCTCTCCCTCTCATCCCTCCTCTCCCCCTCCTCATCCCCTGTCCTGCTGTGAAATGCTTGTCTTGACTGAGGGATGAGGACCCTGGAAGAGCAAAGGGCTCTAAACAGATGAGCTTCTATAAAAACCCTTCTACTTATACAGAGAACAAATGCAAAACGCCACGCACCACAGTGTGTGTGTGTGTCTGCAGCCTTCATGGTAAGCTCACCCCACTGTTGACAGTACCAGCCGTGGGTGTGTAGGTGTGTGTAGTCACCCCACTGTTGACAGTACCAGCCGTGGGTGTGTGTAGGTGTGTGTAGTCGCCCCACTGTTTACAGTACCAGCTGTGTGTGTGTGTAGGTGTGTGTAGTCACCCTACTGTTTACAGTACCAGCCGTGGGTGTGTGTAGTCACCCTACTGTTTACAGTACCAGACGTGGGTGTGTGTAGTCACCCTACTGTTTACAGTACCAGCCGTGGGTGTGTGTAGGTGTGTGTAGTCACCCCACTGTTTACAGTACCAGCCGTGGGTGTGTGTAGTCACCCTACTGTTTACAGTACCAGCCGTAGATGTGTGTAGGTGTGTGTAGTCACCCTACTGTTTACAGTACCAGCCGTAGATGTGTGTAGGTGTGTGTAGTCACCCTACTGTTTACAGTACCAGCCGTGGGTGTGTGTAGTCACCCTACTGTTTACAGTACCAGCCGTAGATGTGTGTAGGTGTGTGTAGTCACCCTACTGTTTACAGTACCAGCCGTAGATGTGTGTAGGTGTGTGTAGTCGCCCCACTGTTTACAGTACCAGCTGTGTGTGTGTGTAGGTGTGTGTAGTCACCCTACTGTTTACAGTACCAGCCGTAGATGTGTGTAGGTGTGTGTTTTCACCCTACTGTTTACATTACCAGCCGTAGATGTGTGTAGGTGTGTGTAGTCACCCTACTGTTTACAGTACCAGCCGTAGATGTGTGTAGGTGTGTGTAGTCGGCCCACTGTTTACAGTACCAGCTGTGTGTGTGTGTAGGTGTGTGTAGTCACCCTACTGTTTACAGTACCAGCCGTAGATGTGTGTAGGTGTGTGTTTTCACACTACTGTTTACAGTACCAGCCGTAGATGTGTGTAGGTGTGTGTTTTCACACTACTGTTTACAGTACCAGCCGTGGGTGTGTGTAGGTGTGTGTAGTCACCCCACTGTTTACAGTACCAGCCGTGGGTGTGTGTAGTCACCCTACTGTTTACAGTACCAGCCGTAGATGTGTGTAGGTGTGTGTAGGTGTGTGTAGTCGCCCCACTGTTTACAGTACCAGCTGTGTGTGTGTGTAGGTGTGTGTAGTCACCCCACTGTTTACAGTACCAGCCGTGGGTGTGTGTAGGTGTGTGTAGTCAGCCTACTGTTTACAGTACCAGCCGTGGGTGTGTGTAGTCACCCTACTGTTTACAGTACCAGCCGTAGATGTGTGTAGGTGTGTGTAGTCACCCCACTGTTTACAGTACCAGCCGTGGGTGTCAGTGGTTGTGGAGGTGGTTTACGTTAATGTCAGTCACCTTCATATTAACATCGCTGGTCGCTAGCTGATTGTTCTAAACTAAACTGGTCATTTCAAAGGTTTACTGTTGATGTGGAAATCACATTAGAGGTCATCTTCAAAATACTATTTGTGTATTTCTTACCCGGTTTTTAAATGAGCTGTACAGATGCTGAGAGGAGGAGATGCTGAGAGGAGGAGATGCTGAGAGGAGGAGATGCTGAGAGGAGATGCTGAGAGGAGGAGAGGCTGAGAGGAGGAGATGCTGAGAGGAAGAGATGCTGAGAGGAAGAGAGGCTGAGATGCTGAGAGGAGATGATGCTGAGAGGAGGAGATGCTGAGGAGAGAGAGGAGAGAGAGGAGGAGATGCTGAGAGGAGGAGATGCTGAGAGGAGGAGATGCTGAGAGGAGAGATGCTGAGAGGAGGAGAGGCTGAGAGGAGGAGAGGCTGAAAGGAGGAGATGCTGAGAGGAGGAGATGCTGAGAGGAGGAGAGGCTGAGAGGAGGAGATGCTGAGAGGAGGAGAGGCTGAGAGGAGGAGATTCTAAGAGGAGATGCTAAGAGGAGGAGATTCTGAGAGGAGGAGAGGCTGAGAGGAGGAGAGGCTGAGAGGAGGAGATGCTGAGAGGAGGAGAGGCTGAGAGGAGGAGATGCTGAGAGGAGGAGATGCTGAGAGGAGGAGATGCTGAGAGGAGGAGAGGCTGAGAGGAGGAGGAGAGGCTGAGAGGAGGAGAGAGGAGGAGAGGCTGAGAGGAGGAGGAGAGGCTGAGAGGAGGAGAGAGGAGGAGAGGCTGAGAGGAGGAGATGCTGAGAGGAGGAGATGCTGAGAGGAGGAGATGCTGAGAGGAGGAGAGGCTGAGAGGAGGAGATGCTGAGAGGAGGAGATGCTGAGAGGAGGAGATGCTGAGAGGAGGAGAGGCTGAGAGGAGGAGAGGCTGAGAGGAGGACATGCTGAGAGGAGGAGATGCAGGAGGAGGAGAGAGGAGGAGGAGGCTGAGAGGAGGAGAGGCTGAGAGGAGGAGATGCTGAGAGGAGGAGATGCTGAGAGGAGGAGAGGCTGAGAGGAGGAGAGGCTGAGAGGAGGAGAATCTGAGAGGAGGAGATGCTGAGAGGAGGAGAGGCTGAGAGGAGGAGATGCTGAGAGGAGGAGAGGCTGAGAGGAGGAGAGGCTGAGAGGAGGAGATGCTGAGAGGAGGAGATGCTGAGAGGAGGAGATTCTGAGAGGAGGAGAGGCTGAGAGGAGGAGATTCTAAGAGGAGATGCTAAGAGGAGGAGATTCTGAGAGGAGGAGATGCTGAGAGGAGGAGAGACAGAGGAGGAGATGCTGAGAGGAGGAGATTCTGAGAGGAGGAGATGCTGAGAGGAGGAGAGACAGAGGAGGAGAGGCTAAGAGGAGGAGATTCTGAGAGGAGGAGATGCTGAGAGGAGGAGAGACAGAGGAGGAGAGGCTGAGAGGAGGAGATGCTAAGAGGAAGAGATGCTGAGAGGAGGAGATGAAGAGAGGCTGAGAGAGACCCTATAATGAGCTGCACCTGGTCTATAAATGACTAGTAATGAACACAACCTCGGTTGACTTTTAAAAGGGCTCCCTCTAGCGGGATGAATGAGTCCTGCAGATGTGTGGAACGCTACCAGCCTGGAATCCACTTTGAACGCACGTTCCTTTCACTACTGAAACGAAACAAAAGACCAATGGAGTGTGGTTTCAGGTTTCTGTGTGGATTCCAGGCTAAAATATTACTTCACCAGGCACTAAAGATATTTTACAGGAGATTCAGAAGTTGAATATCTAAGAAGAAAGGAACGTTTCACCAAACAGAGAACCGTTAGTTAAAAAGACAAGGCTTTTTTTAATGTAGAAATCAATTGTACGTCTGTGAATAAAATCCAAACTAAATCCCACTAGTACAATCATACAGGTAGTTCTTTGTTCAGACTAGCTGGCTCAGTTCTCTACGTCTCAACCAACCCAGTCTCCTGTAACGACTAGAGGCCTCTGGAAATTCATTCCATATTTCTCATAAATCTATATTTTATAGATTTAACAATTGGCAGGACAAACAGTTATCTAACAAACTATTACATTCAGATGTTGGCATGTAATCAGGGGAAGAGTCGCTAATGGAACCCGATTCCTTATATAGGGCACTACTTTGAGCCCTATGGGACCAGAGCCCTATGGGACCAGAGCCCTATAAATCCACTCCTTTTGACCAGAGCCCTATGGGAGCCCTATACATCCACTCCTTTTGACCAGAGCCCTATGGGACCAGAGCCCTATGGGACCAGAGCCCTATGGGAGCCCTATAAATCCACTCCTTTTGACCAGAGCCCTATGGGAGCCCTATAAATCCACTCCTTTTGACCAGAGCCCTATGGGAGCCCTATAAATCCACTCCTTTTGACCAGAGCCCTATGGGAGCCCTATAAATCCACTACTTTTGACCAGAGCCCTATAAATCCACTCCTTTTGACCAGAGCCCTATGAGAGCCCTATAAATCCACTCCTTTTGACCAGAGCCCTATGGGAGCCCTATACATCCACTCCTTTTGACCAGAGCCCTATGGGAGCCCTATAAATCGACTCCTTTTGACCAGAGCCCTATGGGAGCCCTATAAATCCACTCCTTTTGACCAGAGCCCTATGGGAGCCCTATAAATCCACTCCTTTTGACCAGAGCCCTATGGGAGCCCTATAAATCCACTCCTTTTGACCAGAGCCCTATGGGAGCCCTATAAATCCACTCCTTTTGACCAGAGCCCTATGGGAGCCCTATAAATCCACTCCTTTTGACCAGAGCGCTATAAATCCACTCCTTTTGACCAGAGCCCTATGGGAGCCCTATAAATCCACTCCTTTTGACCAGAGCCCTATGGGAGCCCTATAAATCCACTCCTTTTGACCAGAGCCCTATGGGAGCCCTATAAATCCACTCCTTTTGACCAGAGCCCTATGGGAGCCCCCTATAAATCCACTCCTTTTGACCAGAGCCCTATGGGAGCCCTATAAATCCACTCCTTTTGACCAGAGCCCTAAAAACCACTCCTTTTGACCAGAGCTCTATGGGAGCCCAGGTTGTTGGGTCAATTCTGAACTCAAGATCAGTTGATTCATAAAATGAATAGAATGATCCAACTAAAGGTATTGGAAAAATCCACACATAGACATTAATGAACCAAATTAAACTCTTGAAATTCAAATTTTATTTTCAGAACTGACTGGCCTCAACATCCTGTTGCTGCTAATAGAGAATGAGACTCAACAGAGGCTTGATTCTGGGACATACTGTCAGTACTCCCAGTACTGTTGTACTGTCAGTAACATTCTGATATGTACTGCAGTAACATTCTGATATGTACTGCAGTAGCATTCTGAAATGTACTGCAGTAACATTCTGAAATGTACTGCAGTAACATTCTGATATGTACTGCAGTAACATTCTGATATGTACTGCAGTAACATTCTGATATGTACTGCAGTAACATTCTGATATGTACTGCATTAACAGTATGTTATAATCCTATCAGACACAGAAGGAACATTCTGATATGTACTGCAGTAACATTCTGATATGTACTGCAGTAACATTCTGATATGTACTGCAGTAACATTCTGATATGTACTGCAGTAACATTCTGATATGTACTGCAGTAACATTCTGATATGTGCTGCAGTAACATTCTGATATGTGCTGCAGTAACATTCTGATATGTGCTGCAGTAACATTCTGATATGTACTGCAGTAACATTCTGATATGTACTGCAGTAACATTCTGATATGTACTGTCAGTAACATTCTGATATGTACTGTCAGTAACATTCTGATATGTACTGCAGTAACATTCTGATATGTACTGCAGTAACATTCTGATATGTACTGCAGTAACATTCTGATATGTACTGCAGTAACATTCTGATATGTACTGCAGTAACATTCTGATATGTACTGCAGTAACATTCTGATATGTACTGCAGTAACATTCTGATATGTACTGCAGTAACATTCTGATATGTACTGCAGTAACATTCTGATATGTACTGCAGTAACATTCTGATATGTACTGCAGTAACATTCTGATATGTACTGCAGTAACATTCTGATATGTACTGTAGTAACATTCTGATATGTACTGCAGTAACATTCTGAAATGTACTGCAGTAACATTCTGATATGTACTGCAGTAACATTCTGAAATGTACTGCAGTAACATTCTGAAATGTACTGCAGTAACATTCTGATATGTACTGCAGTAACATTCTGATATGTACTGCAGTAACATTCTGAAATGTACTGCAGTAACATTCTGATATGTACTGCAGTAACAGCATGTTATAATCCTATCAGACACAGAAGGAACAACTTTGATAAACGTATATGTATCCTCAAGCACATTCAATGGAGACCCTCAAAGACAAGGCCCTTGTAGTGGTGTGTGTGTGTGTGTGTGTGTGTGTGTGTGTGTGTGTCCCTCAAGCCTCTACAGATAAAGCGCAGTCGTCAGAACCCTATAGGCCATAGAGCTGGTGGTGACCAGTCCGATGAGGAAGGCCACAGCTCTGCTGGGCTGGGGCAGGGGGAGGACGTAGGCCACCGTGTGGAAGAGCCTGGAACCAACAAACACCCGGAAGTGGAGCAGAGCAGTGGAGAGGTCGGGAAATGAGGGTATACAGCAGACCAATCACTATGAACGGAATGATGTTCTCCAGGTCGTTCTGGTGGCATCTGGGGAATGAGAGAGAGAGAATTCAGATTATCTGGGGAATGAGAGAAAGAGTTCAGATTATCTGGGGAATGAGAGAGAGAGAGAGTTCAGATTATCTGGGGAATGAGAGAGAGAGAGAGTTCAAATTATCTGGGAAATGAGAGAGAGAGAGTTCAAATTATCTGGGAAATGAGAGAGAGAGAGTTCAGATTATCTGGGGAATGAGAGAGAGAGAGTTCAGATTATCTGGGGAATGAGAGAGAGTTCAGATTATCTGGGGAATGAGAGAGACAGAGTTCAGATTATCTGGGGAATGAGAGAGAGAGAGAGTTCAAATTATCTGGGGAATGAGACAGAGTTCAGATTATCTGGGGAATGAGAGAGACAGAGTTCAGATTATCTGGAGAATGAGAGAGAGTTCAGATCATCTGGGGAATGAGAGAGAGTTCAGATCATCTGGGGAATGAGAGAGACAGAGTTCAGATTATCTGGGGAATGAGAGAGAGAGACAGAGTTCAGATCATCTGGGGAATGAGAGAGACAGAGTTCAGATCAGTATATCAAAATATTTGGAAAACTAAAACGTCTAAATGAATTCCATTAAAAGTAGGATTTCTACCATCTCTTTCCAGTCATGGTTACAGCAGCTGTACGTCAGCGTGAACCAGAGAGATATGCTTGAATTATATTTCTACGGGGATACCTTCGTACTCTCTCCACATCAGGATCCACCCTGACCAGCTTCTTCTTGTCCCCTGTCGAGGAGGCCAGACTGGTGTCCTCCTGGTTAGCAAATGCCTGGAGGGAGGTGGAAGCAAGGAGGGACATGTTTTCTCTTGTTCAAATTCCACCTCAGCTCTGTTAAACCAGGAGGGTCAAGGTTCATTCATTATGTATCCTGTATTTAACTAGTCCAAGTCAGTTGAGAACAAATTCGTATTTACAATGACGGCCTACCCCGGGCCAAACCCGGACGACGCTGGGACCAATTGAGCGCCACCCCTATGGGACTCCCAATCAGGGCCGGTTGTGATACAGCCTGGATTTATTATTTTTTATTTAACCTTTTATTTAACTAGGCAAGTAATTTAAGAACAAATTCGCATTTACAATGACGGTCTACACAGGTCATGTAACGGTTGGAAGAAGGTGGAAGAAGGTGAAGAGGACCAAGGTGCAGCGTGGCACGTGTTCATGGTAGATTGAATAAAGAAACTGAACACTAGAACAACAAAAAACAACAAAGTCGGAAACAAACGAAACAGTTCTGTCTGGTGCAGACACACACACAGACAGAAAACAACCACCCACAAATAACAGTGGGAAAACAGGCTGCCTAAGTATGATTCTCAATCAGAGACAATTATTGACAAGCTGCCTCTGATTGGGAACCATACCAGGCCAAACACATAGAAATACAAAACCTAGAATGCCCACCCCAACTCACGCCCTGACCACCCCAACTCACGCCCTGACCACCCCAACTCACGCCCTGACCACCCCAACTCACGCCCTGACCAAACTAAAACATAGACATAATTGTACGCCGCCCCATATGGGGCTCCTGATCAGGGCCTGATGTGATGCGGCCTGATGTGATGGGGCCTGATGTGATGGGGCCTGATGTGATGGGGCCTGATGTGATGGGGCCTGATGTGATGGGGCCTGATGTGATGGGGCCTGATGTGATGCGGCCTGATGTGATGGGGCCTGATGTGATGCGGCCTGATGTGATGGGGCCTGATGTGATGGGGCCTGATGTGATGGGGCCTGATGTGATGGGGCCTGATGTGATGGGGCCTGATGTGATGCGGCCTGATGTGATGCGGCCTGATGTGATGCGGCCTGATGTGATGCAGCCTGATGTGATGCAGCCTGATGTGATGGGACCAGATGTGATGGGGCCTGATGTGATGCAGCCTGATGTGATGCAGCCTGATGTGATGCAGCCTGATGTGATGGGACCAGATGTGATGGGGCCTGATGTGATGCAGCCGGATGTGATGCAGCCGGATGTGATGCAGCCTGATGTGATGGGACCAGATGTGATGGGGCCTGATGTGATGGGGCCTGATGTGATGCAGCCGGATGTGATGCAGCCTGATGTGATGCAGCCGGATGTGATGCAGCCTGATGTGATGCGGCCGGGATTCAACACACTTCTTACCTCTGTTCTATTCCATTCATGAAATCGCATTTAAATTCACTTGGAATTATGTTTTTATTTTTTAATTATAACCATTTTCGAAGTGTTTTGTTAGTAGCCCTTTCCTGCAGTCAATACATGCCCACTATATATCTGACATGGTACAGGTGTCTTCTATTCTACCCTGTCTTTCTAAAGGTCTTTGAAAGCCAATTTAACAAAACAGATTACCGACCATTTCGAATCCCACCGTACCTTCTCCGCTACGCAATCTGGTTTCAGAGCTGGTCACGGGTGCACCTCAGCCAGGCTCAAGGTCCTAAACGACATCATAACCGCCAGCGATAAGAGACATTACTGTGCAGCCGTATTCGTCGACCTCGCCAAGGCTTTCGACTCTGTCAATCACAACATTCTTATTGGCAGACTCGACAGCCTTGGTTTCTCAAATGATTGCCTCGCCTGGTTTACCAACTACTTCTCTGATAGAGTTCAGTGTGTCAAATCGGAGGGTCTGCTGTCCGGACCTCTGGCAGTCTCTATGGGTGTGCCACAGGGTTCAATTCTCGGGCGGACTCTCTTCTCTGTATACATCAATTATGTTGCTTTTGCTGCTGGTGATTCTCTGATCCACCTCTACGCAGACAACACCATTCTGTATACTTCTGGCCCTTCTTTGGACACTGTGTTAACAACCCTCCAGACGAGCTTCAATGCCATACAACTCTCCTTCCGTGGTCTCCAACTGCTCTTAAATGCAAGTAAAACTAAATGCATGCTCTTCAACTGATCGCTGGCTGCACCTGCCCGCCCGTCCAACATCACTACTCTGGAAGGTTCTGACTTAGAATATGTGCACAACTACAAATACCTGGGTGTCTGGTTAGACTGTAAAGTCTCCTTCCAGACTCACATTAGGCATCTCCAATCCTAAATTAAATCTAGAATCGGCTTCCTATATCGCAACAAAGCATCCTTCACTCATGCTGCCAAACATACCCCTCGTAAAACTGGCCATCGTACGGATCCTCGACTTCAGCGATGTCATTTACAAACTAGCCTCCAAAACCCTACTCAACAAACTGGATGCAGTCTATCACAGTGCCATCCGTTTTGTCACTAAAGCCCCATATACTACCCACCACTGAGACCTGTATGCTCTCATTGGTTGGCCCTCGCTTCATACTCGTCGCCAAACCCACTGGCTACAGGTTATCTACAAGTCTCTGCTAGGTAAATCCACGACTTATCTCAGCTCACTGGTCACCATAGCAGCAACCACTCGTAGCACGCGCTCAAGCAGGTATATCTCACTGGTCACCCCCAAAGCCCTTTGGTCATTTTTCCTTCCAGTTCTCTGCTGCCAATGACTGGAACGAACTGCAAAAATCTCTGAAGCTGGAGACTCACATCTCCCTCACTAGCTTTAAGCACCAGCTGTCAGAACAGCTCACAGATCACTGCACCTGCACATAGCCCATCTGCAAACAGCCCATCTATATACCTCATCCCCATACTGTATGTATTTATTTATCTTGATCCTTTGCACCCCAGTATCTCTACTTGCACATTCATCTTCTGCACATCTACCATTCCAGTGTTTAATTGCTATATTGTAATTATTTCGCCACCATGGCCTATTTATTGCCTTAACTCCCTTATCTTACCTCATTTGCACTCACTGTATATAGACTTTTTGTTTTCTTTTTTCCTACTGTATTATTGACTGTATGTTTGTTTTACTCCATGTGTAACTCTGGGTTGTTGTATGTGTTGAACTGCTTTGCTTTATCTTGGCCAGGTCACCGTTGTAAATGAGAACTTGTTCTCAACTGGCCTACCTGGTTAAATAAAGGTGTTCTCAACTGGCCTACCTGGTTAAATAAAGGTGTTCTCAACTGGCCTACCTGGTTAAATAAAGGTGTCAACTAGCCTACCTGGTTAAATCAACTAGCCTACCTGGTTACATAAAGGTGTTCTCAACTGGCCTACCTGGTTAAATAAAGGTGTTCTCAACTAGCCTACCTGGTTAAATAAAGGTGTTCTCAACTAGCCTTCCTGGTTAAATAAAGGTGTTCTCAACTAGTCTACCTGGTTAAATAAAGGTGTTCTCAACTAGTCTACCTGGTTAAATAAAGGTGTTCTCAACAACCTGGTTAAATAAAGGTGTTCTCAACTAGCCTACCTGGTTAAATAAAGGTGTTCTCAACTAGTCTACCTGGTTAAATAAAGGTGTTCTCAACTAGTCTACCTGGTTAAATACAAGGCCTACCTGGTTAAATAAACATACATTTAAAACATCATGTGTGTTAAATAAAGGTGTATAGCCTACCTGGTTTAGGTGTTCTCAAAGCCTACCTGGTGGTGTTCTCCTGATTAAGCCAACTGCACCTGGTCAAATGAAGGTGTTCTCAAAACATGTTTAAGAAATAAACATACATTTAAACAATAATCAGTTCAAAGTGTGACCCTGATTAAACCCACTGCAGTCAAATGAAGGAAAACATGTTTAAGACGACCAATAATCACTCTGTGTGACCCTGATTAAACCCACTGCAGTCAAATGAAGGAAAACATGTTTAAGACGACCAATAATCACTCTGTGTGACCCTGATTAAGCCCACTGCAGTCAAATGAAGGGAAAACATGTTTAAGACGACCAATAATCACTCTGTGTGACCCTGATTAAACCCACTGCAGTCAAATGAAGGGAAAACATGTTTAAGACGACCAATAATCACTCTGTGTGACCCTGATTAAACCCACTGCAGTCAAATGAAGGAAAACATGTTTAAGACGACCAATAATCACTCTGTGTGACCCTGATTAAACCCACTGCAGTCAAATGAAGGAAAACATGTTTAAGACGACCAATAATCACTCTGTGTGACCCTGATTAAACCCACTGCAGTCAAATGAAGGGAAAACATGTTTAAGACGACCAATAATCACTCTGTGTGACCCTGATTAAACCCACTGCAGTCAAATGAAGGGAAAACATGTTTAAGACGACCAATAATCACTCTGTGTGACCCTGATTAAGCCCACTGCAGTCAAATGAAGGGAAAACATGTTTAAGACGACCAATAATCACTCTGTGTGACCCTGATTAAACCCACTGCAGTCAAATGAAGGGAAAACATGTTTAAGACGACCAATAATCACTCTGTGTGACCCTGATTAAACCCACTGCAGTCAAATGAAGGAAAACATGTTTAAGACGACCAATAATCACTCTGTGTGACCCTGATTAAACCCACTGCAGTCAAATGAAGGGAAAACATGTTTAAGACGACCAATAATCACTCTGTGTGACCCTGATTAAACCCACTGCAGTCAAATGAAGGGAAAACATGTTTAAGGTTGTCTTCCAGACTCTAGGTTTGTGTACCTTTCTCGTGATGCGGAAGTATCCAGTCATAGGAGACATCAGCATCATCTTGAGAACGACGATAGTGGCGTAGGTAGAGAAGGCCAGGAACACCTCGCTGTCTATCATATGAGTTAGCTCTGCCATGGCTGTTGGGTTCGAGTCTCGCTGGAAAACAGAGCAGAACAACATAAACTTAGCGATCACACGGTTTAGGTTTGATTGAACTTCCAAGTGGATTTGAAAAGTTTTTTTTTTTTTTACATTTTAACTTTTTTTTTCTTAATGTTTCATTAAATAAAATGCAGCCGCAGCGTTTGCGCATTTATTTCATAGTCTCAACGGCAAAACAACACATTACGCCAAATACACAGATCAATTTACTCCCTCAAAAAAAATCTAATAACGATACAAATGTAACGTTATTGTACTGGGGTTACAGCGTTTGCGCATTTAATCTGATCATTACGCCAAATAAGCCTCCTTTAAAAAAAAAATCACAAATGCTACAATAATATCCGCTGACGGCGTTCGCATAGTTTATTTTGAGCAGAGCGAAGAGTTTCATACCTTTTCAAGAAACTTCGTCTTTGGTTTTGACTCGGAGCCAGGGAAAAGTACCAGCCTGTTAGACTGCGCAGATGTGGGCGGTTTGTTCAGGCAGTTTCAGAAGAAAAAAAAAGGGGGGCGAATATTTGGACTTCCGCCAGGTCTGCGGATCTACCAATAAATGCGTCCACTTCCTCCGATGGCTTTTTTTTATGCTACCATTTCATTGTCCGATGAACACATTTTCATCTACAACATCTATGTATATTCGTTCTACAAACAAACACCACGAGACATGTCATTGTAGAGATCGTTCGTTTATTCACAGGTGGAAAGCATTAAAAAAGGGCCAATCCCTGATTGGCTTAGAAAATGGAACGAACAAAGCAAACCAATCAGTAGCATTACAGATACGTGGCCTAGTAAACAGATCAGCTGATATATAGATCTGAAAACATATACAGAATTTAAAAAGATACAGAATTAGATCAAGTATAAGGTCATATTCATTAGCCAATTAGCAAAATATATCTTTGGTGCTTGTAGCTTCATAGGCCCTATTTCAATTAAGATCAAGTATAAGGTCATATTCATTAGCCAATTAGCAAAATATCTCTGGTGCTTATAGGCCCTATTTCAATTAAGATCAAGTATAAGGTCATATTCATTAGCCAATTAGCAAAATATATCTGGTGCTTGTAGCCTACTTCATAGGCCCTATTTCAATTAAGATCAAGTATAAGGTCATATTCATTAGCCAATTAGCAAAATATATCTGGTGCTTGTAGCCTTTATAGGCCCTATTTCATTAAGATCATAGGTCATATTCATTAGCCAATTAGCAAAATATATATTAAGCCCTATTTCAATTAAGATCAAGTATAAGGTCATATTCATTAGCCAATTAGCAAAATATATCTGGTGCTTGTAGCCTACTTCATAGGCCCTATTTCAATTAAGATCAAGTATAAGGTCATATTCATTAGCCAATTAGCAAAATATATCTGGTGCTTGTAGCCTACTTCATAGGCCCTATTTCAATTAAGATCAAGTATAAGGTCATATTCATTAGCCAATTAGCTAAATATATCTGGTGCTTGTAGCCTACTTCATAGGCCCTATTTCAATTAAGATCAAGTATAAGGTCATATTCATTAGCCAATTAGCAAAATATATCTGGTGCTTGTAGCCTACTTCATAGGCCCTATTTCAATTAAGATCAAGTATAAGGTCATATTCATTAGCCAATTAGCAAAATATATCTGGTGCTTGTAGCCTACTTCATAGGCCCTATTTCAATTAAGATCAAGTATAAGGTCATATTCATTAGCCAATTAGCTAAATATATCTGGTGCTTGTAGCCTACTTCATAGGCCCTATTTCAATTAAGATCAAGTATAAGGTCATATTCATTAGCCAATTAGCAAAATATCTCTGGTGCTTGTAGCCTACTTCATAGGCCCTATTTCAATTAAGATCAAGTATAAGGTCATATTCATTAGCCAATTAGCAAAATATCTCTGGTGCTTGTAGCCTACTTCATAGGCCCTATTTCAATTCAACTCAAACAATAATCCCCCCCCCCCCCATTTTTAATTAAACTCTAATTCCCAAAACCCGAATTTAATCATTTATAAACATTAGATTATCACATCCGATGCAAAAAAAATGTCTAAAATATAAAATAGGTGTTTTGCAGTCAGTCAGACAACCAGACAGACCGGGTCATGGTGTGTATGTTTGATTCATTTTAATGTATTGCTCGGTATGACTGCACTATTGGACCTAGAAACACTATCATTTTACAGCACATGCGATAACATCTGCAAATCTGTGTACTGCGACCAATAAACTGGTGAGTTGATGTGGGTAAAAAATAGCCAGATTACACGCGGTATCGGATACTGAACGACACTTGATTTTAGTTTAGGGCTCCATTCAATCCGTATCGCCTAAAGTCAGCGCTCTTAGCGCACGTGAAATGTAGTTTCCGAATGTATGCAGCGTTTACCTTGAATGGAGTTTCCGCGGGAACGTTGCCGTTTAATGTCTACTGCGCTCTAGCACTGACCTTCCGTGAAATAGATTGAATCGAGCCCTACGTTTAGTTTAATTATTTTTTTGCTGATATTAATACATTTTTTTTTTGCACAGATCAAATTCAGTGCTGAGTTAAAAACAAAACGTGCAGAGAATGTATAGTTAGTCTGCCTGATTACAACAGAACAAATAGAATAGTCCCAGAAGTGCAAACTCCAAGTACAATCAAGCACTGTCAAATGTATTTAACATTATGTAGCCTATTTGACCCAGGTCTGATAAATGTGTGAGTGTCTCCTCAGAGGTAGAGTGTCCCGAGGACTATTTTAGGCCATCTGAAAACTTGGAATCAATCAATCTGATTAATTATTAATTGATTGATCGCCTCTTCAGAGATGCGTTGTGCTTAGCACTCTGTATGCCATGGAGAAGGTAGCTCCCATGCCAACCATCCAAGCTAGACCTCTGCTGGGCTGGGGCAGGGGGAGGACGTAGGCCACCGTGTGGAAGAGCCTGGAACCAACAAACACCCGGAAGTGGAGCAGAGCAGTGGAGAGGTCGGGCCCCGTCAGGGTATACAGCAGACCAATCACTATGAACGGGATGATGTTCTCCAGGTCGTTCTGGTGGCATCTGGGGAATGAGAGAGAGAGTTCAGATTATCTGGGGAATGAGAGAGAGAGAGATCAGATTATCTGGGGAATGAGAGAGAGAGTTCAGATTATCTGGGGAATGAGAGAGAGAGTTCAGATTATCTGGGGAATGAGAGAGAGAGAGAGAGTTCAGATTATCTGGGGAATGAGAGAGAGAGAGTTCAGATTATCTGGGGAATGAGAGAGAGAGTTCAGATTATCTGGGGAATGAGAGAGAGAGAGTTCAGATTATCTGGGGAATGAGAGAGAGTTCAGATTATCTGGGGAATGAGAGAGAGAGAGTTCAGATTATCTGGGGAATGAGAGAGAGTTCAGATTATCTGGGGAATGAGAGAGAGTTCAGATTATCTGGGGAATGAGAGAGAGTTCAGATTATCTGGGGAATGAGAGAGAGAGAGAGAGAGAGTTCAGATTATCTGGGGAATGAGAGAGAGTTCAGATTATCTGGGGAATGAGGAAGAGAGTTCACTGATATATCTAAACAATATAAATGGTGTCTCCTATTGAGGAAGAGAGTTCAATATAATTATCTGGGGAATGGTCTCCACTGATATATCCTTTAAACAATAGATATGGTGAGAGAAGAGTGGTCAGATTATCTGGGGAATGAGAGAGAGTTCAGATTATCTGGGGAATGAGAGCTGGAAGAGAGTTCAGATTATCTGTCCAGGGAATGTCCCTTAAACAATATAATATGGTGTCTCCTATTGTCCAGGAGAGAGTGGTTCAATATAATATGGTGTCTCCTATTGTCCAGGAAGAGGTGGTCTCCACTGATATATCCCTTAAACAATATAATATGGTGTCTCCTATTGTCCAGGAAGAGGTGGTCCCTTAAACAATATAATATGGTGTCTCCTATTGCCCAGGAAGAGGTGGTCCCTTAAACAATATAATATGGTGTCTCCTATTGCCCTGGAATAGGTGGTCCCTTAAACAATATAATATGGTGTCTCCTATTGCCCTGGAATAGGTGGTCCCTTAAACAATATAATATGGTGTCTCCTAATTGCCCTGGAATAGGTGGTCCCTTAAACAATGTAATATGGTGTCTCCTATTGCCCAGGAAGTGGTGGTCTCCACTGATATATCCTTTAAACAATGTAAACTACTGACAATCTCTATTTGGTAGAAAATTTAAAAACAATGTAACTGGGACTCAAAATGGCCCCCATGCTCCAGTATTTCACAATGATGCCTTCCCACCAAATGGTCCATGCTCCAGTATTTCACAATGATGCCTTCCCACCAAATGGTCCATGCTCCAGTATTTCACAATGATGCCTTCCCACCAAATGGCCCCCATGCTCCAGTATTTCACAATGATGCCTTCCCACCAAATGGCCCCCATGCTCCAGTATTTCACAATGATGCCTTCCCACCAAATGGCCCCCATGCTCCAGTATTTCACAATGATGCCTTCCCACCAAATGGCCCCCATGCTCCAGTATTTCACAATGATGCCTTCCCACCAAATGGTCCATGCTCCAGTATTTCACAATGATGCCTTCCCACCAAATGGCCCCCATGCTCCAGTATTTCACAATGATGCCTTCCCACCAAATGGCCCCCATGCTCCAGTATTTCACAATGATGCCTTCCCACCAAATGGTGTGGAATCTGTGGAATCTGTCGTACCCATGGCGATATCACGGACAGTAACGGTTTGGGAACATTCCAGGATTTGAAAGATAAATACACATTACCAGGTAAAACTCTTATTTTTTGTCTCCTATATTTACAACTTAAGTTGAGCTATGCTGGCCTACGGCGTACCTACCGAACTATGCAATGATGGGATTTATAAATACATGATCTGGGCTCCGTCGATAAAGGACTGATCTCTTTTGAACAACTTTTGGAAAGCTCTTTTTTTTAAAAATATTAACTTTATTTTACTAGGCAAGTCAGTTAAGAACAAATTCTTATTTTCAATGACGGCCTAGGAACAGTGGGTTAACTGCCCGTTCAGGGGCAGAACGACAGATTTGTACCTTGTCAGCTTGCAACCTTCTGGTTACTAGTCCAACGCGCTAACCACTAGGCTACCCTGCCGCCCCTACACTCTAACCTACGCTCTAACCACTAGGCTACCCTGCCTCCCCATATTCTAACCACTAGGCTACCCTGCCGCCTCTACACTCTAACCACTAGGCTACCCTGCCGCCCCTCCACTCTAACCACTAGGCTACCCTGCCACCCCGCCACTCTAACCACTAGGCTACCCTGCCGCCCCTCCACTCTAACCACTAGGCTACCCTGCCGCCCCTCCACTCTAACCAATAGGCTACCCTGCCGCCCCTCCACTCTAACCACTAGGTTACCCTGCCGCCCTCCCTCCACTCTAACCACTAGGCTACCCTGCCGCCCTCCCTCCACTCTGCTAAATGACTTAAATGTAATGTAAATGTAACCACTAGGCTACCCTACCGCCCCTCCCCTAACCACTAGGCTACCCTGCCACCCCTCCACTCTAACCACTAGGCTACCCTGCCGCCCCTCCACTCTAACCACTAGGCTACCCTGCCACCCCATGTTCTAGCCATTAAAGACTCCATAGATCTAACTGAATCTTGAACAAACCTTTTTTAATCTGAAACAGAATATGGAAGACATATTGACCTTGGCTTCCCGTAATCCGAACCGTCAATTTATAAAAAATAAATAAATCCCAGTTAACACCCGTTAACACCCGTTTTATGATGAAATAGGCCCCAACTCCCACATGTTCACTGTGTCCCCTTAAACCAGGTGGACCAGTTCCTTCATATGAAGTGGGAGGACCCTTGATGAAATAGGCCTCAACTCCCACATGTTCACTGTGTCCCCTTAAACCAGGTGGACCAGTTCCTTCATATGATGTGGGAGGACCCTTGATGAAATAGGCCCCAACTCCCACATGTTCACTGTGTCCCCTTAAACCAGGTGGACCAGTTCCTTCATATGATGTGGGAGGACCCTTGATGAAATAGGCCCCAACTCCCACATGTTCACTGTGTCCCCTTAAACCAGGTGGACCAGTTCCTTCATATGATGTGGGAGGACCCTTGATGAAATAGGCCCCAACTCCCACATGTTCACTGTGTCCCCTTAAACCAGGTGGACCAGTTCCTTCATATGATGTGGGAGGACCCTTGATGAAATAGGCCCCAACTCCCACATGTTCACTGTGTCCCCTTAAACCAGGTGGACCAGTTCCTTCATATGATGTGGGAGGACCCTTGATGAAATAGGCCCCAACTCCCACATGTTCACTGTGTCCCCTTAAACCAGGTGGACCAGTTCCTTCATATGATGTGGGAGGACCCTTGATGAAATAGGCCCCAACTCCCACATGTTCACTGTGTCCCCTTAAACCAGGTGGACCAGTTCCTTCATATGATGTGGGAGGACCCTTGATGAAATAGGCCCCAACTCCCACATGTTCACTGTGTCCCCTTAAACCAGGTGGACCAGTTCCTTCATATGATGTGGGAGGACCCTTGATGAAATAGGCCCCAACTCCCACATGTTCACTGTGTCCCCTTAAACCAGGTGGACCAGTTCCTTCATATGATGTGGGAGGACCCTTGATGAAATAGGCCCCAACTCCCACATGTTCACTGTGTCCCCTTAAACCAGGTGGACCAGTTCCTTCATATGATGTGGGAGGACCCTTGATGAAATAGGCCTCAACTCCCACATGTTCACTGTGTCCCCTTAAACCAGGTGGACCAGTTCCTTCATATGATGTGGGAGGACCCTTGATGAAATAGGCCCCAACTCACACATGTTCACTGTGTCCCCTTAAACCAGGTGGACCAGTTCCTTCATATGATGTGGGAGGACCCTTGATGAAATAGGCCCCAACTCCCACATGTTCACTGTGTCCCCTTAAACCAGGTGGACCAGTTCCTTCATATGATGTGGGAGGACCCTTGCAGTTAAACACTTCCAGGGAAAAGTTACAAAATACATTTAGAAGAGCATGAATTTAAATATTGATGCTTATTTATAAAAACCCTCTTAGGCCTCACTCCCATGTTGTTTGTCATCTGAGATACTTGACAGTTTTATCTCAATCTCTTCATTCAAAGACTCAATCATGGACACTCTTACTGACAGTTGTGGCTGCTTTGTGTGATGTATTGTTGTCTCTACCTTCTTGCCCTTTGTGCTGTTATCTGTGCCCAACAATGTTTGTACCTTGTTTTGTGCTGCTACCATGTTGTATTGCTACCATGTTGTTGTCATGTTGTGTTGCTACCATGTTGTTGTCATGTTGTGATGCTACCATGTTGTTGTCGTGTTGTGTTGCTACCATGTTGTTGTCGTGTTGTGTTGCTACCATGTTGTTGTCGTGTTGTGTTGCTACCATGTTGCTGTCATGTTGTGCTGCTACCATGTTGTTGTCATATTGTGTTGCTACCATGTTGTTGTTATGTTGTTCTGCTACCATGTTGTTGTCATTTTGTTCTGCTACCATGTTGTTGTCATGTTGTATTGCTACCATGTTGTTGTCATGTTGTGTTGCTGCCATGTTGTTGTCATGTTGTGCTGCTACCATGTTGTTGTCATGTTGTGCTGCTACCATGTTGTCATGTTGTGCTGCTACCATGTTGTTGTCATGTTGTGTTGCTACCATGTTGTTGTCATGTTGTGTTGCTACCATGTTTTTGTCATGTTGTGCTGCTACCATGTTGTTGTCATGTTGTGTTTCTACCCTGCTGTGTTGTTATGTGTTGCTGCCATGCTGTGTTGTCATGTGTTGCTGCCATGCTGTGTTGTCATGTGTTGCTACCATGCTGTGTTGTCATGTGTTGCTACCATGCTGTGTTGTTATGTGTTGCTACCATGCTCAAATCAAATCAAATCAAATCAAATTGTATTTGTCACATACACATGGTTAGCAGATGTTAATGCGAGTGTAGCGAAAGGCTTGTGCTTCTAGTTCCGACAATGCAGTGATAACCAACAAGTAATCTAACTAACAATTCTAAAACTACTGTCTTATACACAGTGTAAGGGGATAAAGAATATGTACATAAGGATATATGAGTGAGTGATGGTACAGAGCAGCATACAGTAGATGGTATCGAGTACAGTATATACATATGAGATGAGTATGTAGACAAAGTAAACAAAGTGGCATAGTTAAAGTGGCTAGTGATACATGTATTACATAAGGATGCAGTCGATGATGTAGAGTACAGTATATACGTATGCATATGAGATGAATAATGTAGGGTAAGTAACATTATATAAGGTAGCATTGTTTAAAGTGGCTAGTGATATATTTACATCATTTCCCATCAATTCCCATTTATTAAAGTGGCTGGAGTTGGGTCAGTGTCAATGACAGTGTGTTGGCAGCAGCCACTCAATGGTGGCTGTTTAACAGTCTGATAGCCTTGAGATAGAAGCTGTTTTTCAGTCTCTCAGTCCCAGCTTTGATGCACCTGTACTGACCTCGCCTTCTGGATGATAGCGGGGTGAACAGGCAGTGGTTCGGGTGGTTGATGTCCTTGATGATCTTTATGGCCTTCCTGTAACATCGGGTGGTGTAGGTGTCCTGGAGGGCAGGTAGTTTGCCCCCGGTGATGCGTTGTGCAGACCTCACTACCCTCTGGAGAGCCTTACGGTTGAGGGCGGAGCAGTTGCCGTACCAGGCGGTGATACAGCCCGCCAGGATGCTCTCGATTGTGCATCTGTAGAAGTTTGTGAGTGCTTTTGGTGACAAGCCGAATTTCTTCAGCCTCCTGAGGTTGAAGAGGCGCTGCTGCGCCTTCTTCACGACGCTGTCAGTGTGAGTGGACCAATTCAGTTTGTCTGTGATGTGTATGCCGAGGAACTTAAAACTTGCTACCCTCTCCACTACTGTTCCATCGATGTGGATAGGGGGTGTTCCCTCTGCTGTTTCCTGAAGTCCACAATCATCTCCTTAGTTTTGTTGACGTTGAGTGTGAGGTTATTTTCCTGACACCACACTCCGAGGGCCCTCACCTCCTCCCTGTAGGCCGTCTACCGTTGTTGGTAATCAAGCCTACCACTGTTGTGTCGTCCGCAAACTTGATGATTGAGTTGGAGGCGTGCGTGGCACGCAGTCGTGGGTGAACAGGGAGTACAGGAGAGGGCTCAGAACGCACCCTTGTGGGGCCCCCGTGTTGAGGATCAGCGGGGAGGAGATGTTGTTGCCTACCCTCACCACCTGGGGCGGCCCGTCAGGAAGTCCAGTACCCAGTTGCACAGGGCGGGTCGAGACCCAGGGTCTCGAGCTTGATGACGAGCTTGGAGGGTACTATGGTGTTGAATGCCGAGCTGTAGTCGATGAACAGCATTCTCACATAGGTATTCCTCTTGTCCAGGTGGGTTAGGGCAGTGTGCAGTGTGGTTGAGATTGCATCGTCTGTGGACCTATTTGGGCGGTAAGCAAATTGGAGTGGGTCTAGGGTGTCGGGTAGGGTGGAGGTGATATGGTCCTTGACTAGTCTCAAAGCACTTCATGATGACGGAAGTGAGTGCTACGGGCGGTAGTCGTTTACCTCAGTTACCTTAGCTTTCTTGGGAACAGGAACAATGGTGGCCCTCTTGAAGCATGTGGGAACAGCAGACTGGTATAGGGATTGATTGAATATGTCCGTAAACACACCGGCCAGCTGGTCTGCATGCTCTGAGGGCGCGGCTGGGGATGCCGTCTGGGCCTGCAGCCTTGCGAGGGTTAACACGTTTAAATGTCTTTCTCACCTCGGCTGCAGTGAAGGAGAGACCGCATGTTTTCGTTGAAGGCCGTGTCAGTGGCACTGTATTGTCCTCAAAGCGGGCAAAAGTTATTTAGTCTGCCTGGGAGCAAGACATCCTGGTCCGTGACTGGGCTGGGTTTCTTCTTGTAGTCCGTGATTGACTGTAGACCCTGCCACATGCCTCTTGTGTCTGAGCCGTTGAATTGAGATTCTACTTTGTCTGTACTGACGCTTAGCTTGTTTAATAGCCTTGCGGAGGGAATAGCTGCACTGTTTGTATTCGGTCATGTTGCCAGACACCTTGCCCTGATTAAAAGCAGTGGTTGCGCTTTCAGTTTCACGCGAATGCTGCCATCAATCCACGGTTTCTGGTTAGGGAATGTTTTTATCGTTGCTATGGGAACGACATCTTCAACGCACGTTCTAATGAACTCGCACACCGAATCAGCGTATTGTCAATATTTTTATCTGACGCATTACGAAACATGTCCCAGTCCACGTGATGGAAGCAGTCTTGGAGTGTGGAGTCAGCTTGGTCTGACCAGCGTTGGACAGACCTCAGCGTGGGAGCCTCTTGTTTTAGTTTCTGCCTGTAGGCAGGGATCAGCAAAATGGAGTCGTGGTCAGCTTTTCCGAAAGGGGGGCGGGGCAGGGCCTTATATGCGTCGCGGAAGTTAGAGTAACAATGATCCAAGGTTTTACCACCCCTGGTTGCGCAATCGATATGCTGATAAAAATTTAGGGAGTCTTGTTTTCAGATTAGCTTTGTTAAAATCCCCAGCTACAATGAATGCAGCCTCCGGATAAATGGTTTCCAGTTTGCAAAGAGTTAAATAAAGTTCGTTCAGAGCCATCGATGTGTCTGCTTGGGGGGATATATACGGCTGTGATTATAATCGAAGAGAATTCTCTTGGAAGATAATGCGGTCTACATTTGATTGTGAGGAATTCTAAATCAGGTGAACAGAAGGATTTGAGTTCCTGTATGTTTCCTTCATCACACCATGTCTCGTTAGTCATGAGGCATACGCTCCCGCCGCTCTTCTTACCAGAAAGATGTTTGTTTCTGTCGGCGCGATGCGTGGAGAAACCCGTTGGCTGCACCGCATCGGATAGCGTCTTCCCAGTAAGCCATGTTTCCGTGAAGCAGAGAATATTGCAGTCTCTGATGTCCCTCTGGAATGCTACCCTTGCTCGGATTTCATCAACCTTGTTGTCAAGAGACTGGACATTGGCAAGAAGAATGCTGGGGAGTGGTGCGCGATGTGCCCTTGTCCGGAGTCTGACCAGAAGACCGCCACGTTTCCCTCTTTTTCGGAGTCGTTTTCTTGGGTCGCTGCATGCGATCCATTCCGTTGTCCTGTTTGTAAGGCAGAACACAGGATCCGCGTCGCGGAAAACATATTCTTGGTCGTACTGATGGTGAGTTGACGCTGATCTTATATTCAGTAGTTCTTCTCGACTGTATGTAATGAAACCTAAGATGACCTGGGGTACTAATGTAAGAAATAACACGTAAAAAAAAACAAAAAACTGCATAGTTTCCTAGAACGCTGCGAGGCGGCCATCTCTGTCGGCGCCGGAAGTCACTACTGTGTTGTTATGTGTTGCTACCATGCTGTGTTGTCATGTGTTGCTACCATGCTGTGTTGTCATGTGTTGCTGCCATGCTGTGTTGTTATGTGTTGCTGCCATGCTGTGTTGTCATGTGTTGCTGCCATGCTGTGTTGTCATGTGTTGCTGCCATGCTGTGTCATGTGTTGTTGTCATGTGTTGCTACCATGCTGTGTTGTCATGTGTTGCTCATGCTGTGTTGTCATGTGTTGCTACCATGCTGTGTTGTCATGTGTTGCTGCCATGCTGTGTTGTCATGTGTTGCTACCATGCTGTGTTGTCATGTGTTGCTACCATGCTGTGTTGTCATGTGTTGCTGCCATATTGCTGTCATGTTGTATTGCTACCATGCTGTGTTGTCATGTGTTGCTACCATGCTGTGTTGTCATGTGTTGCTGCCATGCTGTGTTGTCATGTGTTGCTACCATGCTGTGTTGTCATGTGTTGCTGCCATGCTGTGTTGTTGTCTTAGGTCTCTCTTTATGTAGTGTTGTGTTGTCTCTCTTGTCGTGATGTGTGTTTTGTCCTATATTTATATATATATATTTTTAATCCCAGCCCCCGTCCCCGCAGGAGGCCTTTTGGTAGGCCGTCATTGTAAATAAGTAGGCCGTCATTTTGGTAGGCCGTCATTGTAATTTGTTCTTAACTGACTTGCCTAGTTAAATAAAGGTTAAATAGAAAATGAACGTATCTATAAGTTTAATGGGGCCTCTATAAGTCTAGGGGGGCCTCTATAAGTCTAGGGGGCCTCTATAAATCTAGTGGGGCCTCTATAAGTCTAGGGGCCTCTATAAATCTAGTGGGGCCTCTATAAGTCTAGTGGGGCCTCTATAAGTCTAGGGGCCTCTATAAGTCTAGGGCCTCTATAAGTCTATAAGTCTAGTGGGGCCTCTATAAGTCTAGGGGACTCTATAAGTCAGTGGGGCCTCTATAAGTCTAGGGGGCCTCTATAAGTCTAGTGGGGCCTCTATAAGTCTAGGGGGCTCTATAAGTCTAGTGGGGCCTCTATAAGTCTAGGGGGCCTCTATAAGTTAGTGGGGCCTCTATAAGTCTAGGGGGCCTCTATAAGTCTAGTGGGGCCTCTATAAGTCTAGGGGCCTCTATAAGTCTAGGGGGCCTCTATAAGTCTAGGGGCCTCTATAAGTCTAGTGGGGCCTCTATAAGTCTAGGGGGCCTCTATAAGTCTAGTGGGGGCTCTATAAGTCTAGTGGGGCCTCTATAAGTCTAGGGGGCCTCTATAAGTCTAGGGGGCCTCTATAAGTCTAGGGGGCTCTATAAGTCTAGTGGGGCCTCTATAAGTCTTTTATAAGGGGGGGCTCTATAAGTCTAGGGGGCCTCTATAAGTCTAGGGGGCCTCTATAAGTCTAGTGGGGCCTCTATAAGTCTAGTGGGGCCTCTATAAGTCTAGGGGTGCCTCTATAAGTCTAGGGGGCCTCTATAAGTCTAGGGGGCTCTATCAGTCTAGTGGGGCCTCTATAAGTCTAGGGGCCTCTATCAGTCTAGGGGGCCTCTATAAGTCTAGTGGGGCCTCTATAAGTCTAGTGGGGCCTCTATAAGTCTAGTGGGGCCTCTATAAGTCTAGTGGGGCCTCTATAAGTCTAGTGGGGCCTCTATCAGTCTAGGGGTCTCTATCAGTCTAGGGGGCCTCTATAAGTCTAGTGGGGCCTCTATAAGTCTAGTGGGGCCTCTATCAGTCTAGTGGGGGCTCTATAAGTCTAGAGGGCCTCTATAAGTCTAGGGGGGGCTCTATAAGGGTGGGCCTCTATAAGTCTAGGGGCCTCTATAAGTCTAGGGGGCTCTATAAGGGTGGGCCTACCTTCTCACACGTTCCACATCCGGATCAACTCTCAGCATCCTCTTCTTGTCCTCTGGAGTCTTGGCCATCCCTGTGTCTTCCATGTTGGCAAAACACTGTGGAGGCAGAGACACTTTTACACCATAGAGTTCACTTACAGGCTATATAACACTGTGGAGACAGAGACACTTTTACACCATAGAGTTCACTTACAGGCTATATAACACTGTGGAGGCAGAGACACTTTTACACCATAGAGATCACTTACAGGCTATATAACACTGTGGAGGGAGATGACCACATTCCCATACCTTTCTCGTGAAGCGGAAGTATGCAGTCATAGGAGACATCAGCATCATCTTGAGGACGACGATAGTGGCGTAGGTAGAGAAGGCCAGGAACACCTCGCTGTCTATCATATGAGTTAGCTCTTCCATGGCTGTTGGGTTCGAGTCTCGCTGGAAAACAGAGCAGAACAACATAAACTTAGCGATCACACGGTTTAGGTTTGATTGAACTTCCATAAAGGACGACGATAAGTGGCGTAGGTAGAGAAGGCCAGGAACACCTCGCTGTCTATCAACGATGGCGTTTCCTTCATCTTGGTGTCACTCTGCTACGACCAACGAGAGACACTGTAAACAGCATTGGGACATTTTGCTCTTCATGAAGACGGCCTGAAAGGTGCGCACCAATATTTACAGGAGTCATCGTGCGTACTGGACATGCATTTACATTCCAATGAAACCACCAACACGCTGGGTCCAGACAGACAACATCGTCTGATTCACAGACTGACACACAGCAATGAATAGGATAGTATCTGTAGTCTGACTGGTGTCTAGACTAGCATCTATAAACACAGCTGTTAGGGGATCTGTAGTCTGACTGGTGTAGAGGCTAGCATCTATAAACACAGCTGTTAGGGGATCTGTAGTCTGACTGGTGTAGAGGCTAGCATCTATAAACACAGCTGTTATGGGATCTGTAGTCAACATTTACCTGGAGATAACTCTGCAGATACCAATACTGGGTGGTCTGAAAAAGTTATAGTCAATCAATCAATAATATTATTATTATTTTAGCAAAAAATGTTTATCTTTAATTTACAATCTGGATGGTGTTAAGAGATAGATGGGAGGGATTGAATGGAGCTGAAGGATGGGAGGGTTGAATGGAGCTGAAGGATGGGAGGGTTGAATGGAGCTGAAGGATGGGAGGGGTTGAATGAAGATGGGACTGGATGGTGTTAAGATATAGATGGGAGGGGTTGAATAGAGCTGAAGGATGGGAGGGGTTGAATGGAGATGGGACTGGATGGTGTTTAGAGATAGATGGGAGGGGTTGAATGGAGATGGGACTGGATGGTGTTTAGAGATAGATGGGAGGGTTGAATGGAGATGGGACTGGATGGTGTTTAGAGATAGATGGGAGGGGTTGAATGGAGCTGAAGGATGGGAGGGGTTGAATGGAGCTGAAGGATGGGAGGGGTTGAATGGAGCTGAAGGATGGGAGGGGTTGAATGAAGCTGAAGGATGGGAGGGGTTGAATGGAGATGGGACTGGATGGTGTTTAGAGATAGATGGGAGGGGTTGAATGAAGATGGGACTGGATGGTGTTTAGAGATAGATGGGAGGGGTTGAATGGAGCTGAAGGATGGGACTGGATGGTGTTCAGAGATAGATGGGAGGGGTTGAATGGAGATGAAGGATGGGACTGGATGGTGTTAAGAGATAGATGGGAGGGGTTGAATGGAGCTGAAGGATGGGAGGGGTTGAATGGAGCTGGGACTGGATGGTGTTTAGAGATAGATGGGAGGGTTGAATGGAGCTGAAGGATGGGACTGGATGGTGTTCAGAGATAGATGGGGTTGAATGGAGATGAAGGATGGGACTGGATGGTGTTAAGAGATAGATGGGAGGGGTTGAATGGAGCTGAAGGATGGGACTGGATGGTGTTAAGAGATAGATGGGAGGGTTGAATGGAGCTGGGACTGGATGGTGTTCAGAGATAGATGGGAGGGGTTGAATGGAGCTGAAGGATGGGACTGGATGGTGTTAAGAGATAGATGGGAGGGGTTGAATGGAGCTGAAGGATGGGACTGGATGGTGTTAAGAGATAGATGGGAGGGGTTGAATGGAGCTGAAGGATGGGACTGGATGGTGTTCAGAGATAGATGGGAGGGTTGAATGGAGCTGAAGGATGGGACTGGATGGTGTTAAGAGATAGATGGGAGGGGTTGAATGGAGCTGAAGGATGGGACTGGATGGTGTTCAGAGATGGATGGGAGGGTTGAATGGAGCTGAAGGGACTGGGTGGTGTTCAGAGATAGATGGGAAGGGTTGAATGGAGCTGAAGGATGGGACTGGATGGTGTTTAGAGATAGATGGGAGGGGTTGAATGAAGATGGGACTGGATGGTGTTTAGAGATGGATGGGAGGGTTGAATGGAGCTGAAGGATGGGACTGGATGGTGTTTAGAGATAGATGGGAGGGGTTGAATGCATGGGACTATGGGAGGGGTTGAATGGAGATGGGACTGGATGGTGTTTAGAGATAGATGGGAGGGGTTGAATGGAGCTGAAGGATGGGACTGGATGGTGTTAAAGAGATAGATGGGAGGGGTTGAATGGAGCTGAAGGATGGGACTGGATGGTGTTCAGAGATAGATGGGAGGGGTTGAATGGAGCTGAAGGATGGGACTGGATGGTGTTTAGAGATAGATGGGAGGGGTTGAATGAACAATGGGACTGGATGGTGTTTAGAGATGGATGGGAGGGGTTGAATGGAGCTGAAGGATGGGACTGGATGGTGTTAAGAGATAGATGGGAGGGGTTGAATGGAGCTGAAGGATGGGACTGGATGGTGTTCAGAGATAGATGGGAGGGGTTGAATGGAGCTGAAGGATGGGACTGGATGGTGTTAAGAGATAGATGGGCTGGTTGAATGGAGCTGAAGGGACTGGGTGGTGTTCAGAGATGGATGGGAGGGGTTGCTGGAGCTGAAGGGACTGGGTGGTGTTCAGAGATAGATGGGAAGGGTTGAATGGAGCTGAAGGATGGGACTGGATGGTGTTTAGAGATAGATGGGAGGGGTTGAATGAAGATGGGACTGGATGGTGTTTAGAGATGGATGGGAGGGGTTGAATGGAGCTGAAGGATGGGACTGGATGGTGTTTAGAGATGGATGGGAGGGGTTGAATGAAGATGGGACTGGATGGTGTTTAGAGATGGATGGGAGGGTTGAATGGAGATGGGACTGGATGGTGTTTAGAGATAGATGGGAGGGGTTGAATGGAGCTGAAGGATGGGACTGGATGGTGTTAAGAGATAGATGGGAGGGGTTGAATGGAGCTGAAGGATGGGACTGGATGGTGTTCAGAGATAGATGGGAGGGGTTGAATGGAGCTGAAGGATGGGACTGGATGGTGTTTAGAGATAGATGGGAGGGGTTGAATGAAGATGGGACTGGATGGTGTTTAGAGATGGATGGGAGGGTTGAATGGAGCTGAAGGATGGGACTGGATGGTGTTAAGAGATAGATGGGAGGGGTTGAATGGAGCTGAAGGATGGGACTGGATGGTGTTCAGAGATAGATGGGAGGGGTTGAATGGAGCTGAAGGATGGGACTGGATGGTGTTTAGAGATAGATGGGAGGGTTGAATGAAGATGGGACTGGATGGTGTTTAGAGATAGATGGGAGGGGTTGAATGGAGCTGAAGGATGGGACTGGATGGTGTTCAGAGATAGATGGGAGGGGTTGAATGAAGCTGAAGGATGGGACTGGATGGTGTTTAGAGATAGATGGGAGGGGTTGAATGGAGCTGAAGGATGGGACTGGATGGTGTTCAGAGATAGATGGGAGGGGTTGAATGGAGCTGAAGGATGGGACTGGATGGTGTTCAGAGATAGATGGGAGGGGTTGAATGAAGATGGGACTGGATGGTGTTTAGAGATGGATGGGAGGGTTGAATGGAGCTGAAGGATGGGACTGGATGGTGTTATAGAGATAGATGGGAGGGTTGAATGAAGATGGGACTGGATGGTGTTTAGAGATGGATGGGAGGGGTTGAATGGAGCTGAAGGATGGGACTGGAAGAGATAGATGGGAGGGGTTGAATGAAGATGGGACTGGATGGTGTTAAGAGATAGATGGGAGGGGTTGAATGGAGCTGAAGGATGGGACTGGATGGTGTTAAGAGATAGATGGGAGGGGTTGAATGAAGATGGGACTGGATGGTGTTAAGAGATAGATGGGAGGGGTTGAATGGAGCTGAAGGATGGGACTGGATGGTGTTAAGAGATAGATGGGAGGGGTTGAATGGAGCTGAAGGATGGGACTGGATGGTGTTTAGAGATAGATGGGAGGGGTTGAATGAAGATGGGACTGGATGGTGTTTAGAGATAGATGGGAGGGGTTGAATGGAGCTGAAGGATGGGACTGGATGGTGTTAAGAGATGGGAGGGGTTGAATGGAGCTGAAGGATGGGACTGGATGGTGTTTAGAGATAGATGGGAGGGGTTGAATGAAGATGGGACTGGATGGTGTTAAGAGATAGATGGGAGGGGTTGAATGGAGCTGAAGGATGGGACTGGATGGTGTTAAGAGATAGATGGGAGGGGTTGAATGGAGCTGAAGGATGGGACTGATGGTGTTAAGAGATAGATGGGAGGGGTTGAATGGAGCTGAAGGATGGGACTGGATGGTGTTTAGAGATAGATGGGAGGGGTTGAATGAAGATGGGACTGGATGGTGTTTAGAGATAGATGGGAGGGATTGAATGGAGCTGAAGGATGGGACTGGATGGTGTTTAGAGATAGATGGGAGGGGTTGAATGAAGATGGGACTGGATGGTGTTTAGAGATAGATGGGAGGGGTTGAATGGAGCTGAAGGATGGGACTGGATGGTGTTAAGAGATAGATGGGAGGGGATGAATGAAGATGGGACTGGATGGTGTTTAGAGATAGATGGGAGGGGTTGAATGAAGATGGGACTGGATGGTGTTTAGAGATGGATGGGAGGGGTTGAATGGAGATGGGACTGGATGGTGTTTAGAGATAGATGGGAGGGTTGAATGAAGATGGGACTGGATGGTGTTTAGAGATAGATGGGAGGGGTTGAATGGAGATGGGACTGGATGGTGTTTAGAGATAGATGGGAGGGGTTGAATGAAGATGGGACTGGATGGTGTTTAGAGATGGATGGGAGGGGTTGAATGGAGATGGGACTGGATGGTGTTTAGAGATAGATGGGAGGGGTTGAATGAAGATGGGACTGGATGGTGTTTAGAGATAGATGGGAGGGGTTGAATGAAGATGGGACTGGATGGTGTTTAGAGATAGATGGGAGGGGTTGAATGGAGCTGAAGGATGGGACTGGATGGTGTTAAGAGATAGATGGGAGGGGTTGAATGGAGCTGAAGGATGGGACTGGATGGTGTTAAGAGATAGATGGGAGGGGTTGAATGAAGATGGGACTGGATGGTGTTTAGAGATAGATGGGAGGGGTTGAATGGAGCTGAAGGATGGGACTGGATGGTGTTCAGAGATAGATGGGAGGGGTTGAATGAAGATGGGACTGGATAGTGTTTAGAGATAGATGGGAGGGGTTGAATGGAGCTGAAGGATGGGACTGGATGGTGTTCAGAGATAGATGGGAGGGGTTGAATGGAGCTGAAGGATGGGACTGGATGGTGTTAAGAGATAGATGGGAAGGGTTGAATGGAGCTGAAGGATGGGACTGGATGGTGTTTAGAGATAGATGGGAAGGGTTGAATGGAGCTGAAGGATGGGACTGGATGGTCTTAAGAGATAGATGGGAGGGGTTGAATGAAGATGGGACTGGATGGTGTTTAGAGATGGATGGGAGGGGTTGAATGGAGCTGAAGGATGGGACTGGATGGTGTTTAGAGATAGATGGGAGAGATTGAATGGAGCTGAAGGACTGGATGGTGTTAAGATATGGATGGGAGGGATTGAATGGAGCTGAAGGGTGGGACTGGATGGTGTTTAGAGACAGATGGGAGGGGTTGAATGGAGCTGAAGGATGGGACTGGATGGTGTTAAGAGATAGATGGGAAGGGTTGAATGGAGCTGAAGGATGGGACTGGATGGTGTTTAGAGATAGATGGGAAGGGTTGAATGGAGCTGAAGGATGGGACTGGATGGTCTTAAGAGATAGATGGGAGGGGTTGAATGAAGATGGGACTGGATGGTGTTTAGAGATGGATGGGAGGGTTGAATGGAGCTGAAGGATGGACTGGATGGTGTTAGAGATAGATGGGATGAATGGAGGGGACTGGATGGTGTTAAGAGATAGATGGGAGGGGTTGAATGGAGCTGGGACTGGGTGGTGTTCAGAGATGGATGGGAGGGTTGAATGGAGCTGAAGGGACTGGGTGGTGTCTAGAGATAGATGGGAAGGGTTGAATGGAGCTGAAGGATGGGACTGGATGGTGTTTAGAGATAGATGGGAGGGGTTGAATGAAGATGGGACTGGATGGTGTTTAGAGATGGATGGGAGGGGTTGAATGGAGCTGAAGGATGGGACTGGATGGTGTTTAGAGATAGATGGGAGGGGTTGAATGAAGATGGACTGGATGGTGTTTAGAGATGGATGGGAGGGGTTGAATGGAGATGGGACTGGATGGTGTTTAGAGATAGATGGGAGGGGTTGAATGGAGCTGAAGGATGGGACTGGATGGTGTTAAGAGATAGATGGGAGGGGTTGAATGGAGCTGAAGGATGGGACTGGATGGTGTTCAGAGATAGATGGGAGGGGTTGAATGGAGCTGAAGGATGGGACTGGATGGTGTTTAGAGATAGATGGGAGGGGTTGAATGAAGATGGGACTGGATGGTGTTTAGAGATGGATGGGAGGGGTTGAATGGAGCTGAAGGATGGGACTGGATGGTGTTAAGAGATAGATGGGAGGGGTTGAATGGAGCTGAAGGATGGGACTGGATGGTGTTCAGAGATAGATGGGAGGGTTGAATGGAGCTGAAGGATGGGACTGGATGGTGTTTAGAGATAGATGGGAGGGGTTGAATGAAGATGGGACTGGATGGTGTTTAGAGATAGATGGGAGGGGTTGAATGGAGCTGAAGGATGGGACTGGATGGTGTTAAGAGATAGATGGGAGGGGTTGAATGGAGCTGAAGGGACTGGGTGGTGTTCAGAGATGGATGGGAGGGGTTGAATGGAGCTGAAGGGACTGGGTGGTGTTCAGAGATAGATGGGAGGGTTGAATGGAGCTGAAGGATGGGACTGGATGGTGTTTAGAGATAGATGGGAGGGGTTGAATGAAGATGGGACTGGATGGTGTTTAGAGATGGATGGGAGGGGTTGAATGGAGCTGAAGGATGGGACTGGATGGTGTTTAGAGATAGATGGGAGGGGTTGAATGAAGATGGGACTGGATGGTGTTTAGAGATGGATGGGAGGGGTTGAATGGAGATGGGACTGGATGGTGTTTAGAGATAGATGGGAGGGGTTGAATGGAGCTGAAGGATGGGACTGGATGGTGTTAGAGATAGATGGGAGGGGTTGAATGGAGATGAAGGATGGGACTGGATGGTGTTCAGAGATAGATGGGAGGGGTTGAATGGAGCTGAAGGATGGGACTGGATGGTGTTTAGAGATAGATGGGAGGGGTTGAATGAAGATGGGACTGGATGGTGTTTAGAGATGGATGGGAGGGTTGAATGGAGCTGAAGGATGGGACTGGATGGTGTTAAGAGATAGATGGGAGGGGTTGAATGGAGCTGAAGGATGGGACTGGATGGTGTTCAGAGATAGATGGGAGGGTTGAATGGAGCTGAAGGATGGGACTGGATGGTGTTTAGAGATAGATGGGAGGGGTTGAATGGATGGACTGAATGGAGCTGAAGGATGGGACTGGATGGTGTTCAGAGATAGATGGGAGGGGTTGAATGAAGCTGAAGATGGGACTGGATGGTGTTTAGAGATGGATGGGAGGGGTTGAATGGAGCTGAAGGATGGGACTGGATGGTGTTCAGAGATAGATGGGAGGGGTTGAATGGAGCTGAAGGATGGGACTGGATGGTGTTCAGAGATAGATGGGAGGGGTTGAATGAAGATGGGACTGGATGGTGTTTAGAGATGGATGGGAGGGGTTGAATGGAGCTGAAGGATGGACTGGATGGTGTTGATAGATGGGAGGGGTTGAATGAAGATGGGACTGGATGGTGTTAGAGATAGATGGGAGGGGTTGAATGGAGCTGAAGGATGGGACTGGATGGTGTTAAGAGATAGATGGGAGGGGTTGAATGAAGATGGGACTGGATGGTGTTAAGAGATAGATGGGAGGGGTTGAATGGAGCTGAAGGATGGGACTGGATGGTGTTAAGAGATAGATGGGAGGGGTTGAATGGAGCTGAAGGATGGGACTGGATGGTGTTTAGAGATAGATGGGAGGGGTTGAATGAAGATGGGACTGGATGGTGTTTAGAGATAGATGGGAGGGGTTGAATGGAGCTGAAGGATGGGACTGGATGGTGTTAAGAGATGGGAGGGTTGAATGGAGCTGAAGGATGGGACTGGATGGTGTTTAGAGATAGATGGGAGGGGTTGAATGAAGATGGGACTGGATGGTGTTAGAGATAGATGGGAGGGGTTGAATGGAGCTGAAGGATGGGACTGGATGGTGTTAAGAGATAGATGGGAGGGGTTGAATGGAGCTGAAGGATGGGACTGGATGGTGTTAAGAGATAGATGGGAGGGGTTGAATGGAGCTGAAGGATGGGACTGGATGGTGTTTGGTGTTAAGAGATGGATGAGGAGGAGGTTGAATGGAGCTGAAGGATGGGACTGGATGGTGTTTAGAGATAGATGGGAGGGGTTGAATGAAGATGGGACTGGATGGTGTTTAGAGATAGATGGGAGGGGTTGAATGGAGCTGAAGGATGGGATGGTGTTAGAGATAGATGGGAGGGGTTGAATGAAGATGGGACTGGATGGTGTTTAGAGACAGATGGGAGGGGCTGAATGAAGATGGGACTGAAGGATGGGACTGGATGGTGTTTAGAGATAGATGGGAGGGGTTGAATGATGGTGTTTAGAGATAGATGGGAGGGGTTGAATGGAGCTGAAGAAGATGGGACTGGATGGTGTTTAGAGATGGATGGGAGGGGTTGAATGGAAGATGGGACTGATGGTGTTTAGAGATAGATGGGAGGGGTTGAATGAAGATGGGACTGGATGGTGTTTAGAGATAGATGGGAGGTTGAATGAAGATGGGACTGGATGGTGTTAAGAGATAGATGGGAGGTTGAATGGAGCTGAAGGATGGGACTGGATGGTGTTAAGAGATAGATGGGAGGGGTTGAATGGAGCTGAAGGATGGGACTGGATGGTGTTCAGAGATAGATGGGAGGGGTTGAATGAAGATGGGAGATGGTGTTTAGAGATAGATGGGGAGGGGTTGAATGGACTGGGGATGGATGGTGTTCAGAGATAGATGGGAGGGTTGAATGAAGATGGGACTGGATGGTGTTAAGAGATGGATGGGAGGGGTTGAATGGAGCTGAAGGATGGGACTGGATGGGTTAAGAGATAGATGGGAGGGGTTGAATGGAGCTGAAGGATGGGACTGATGGTGTTCAGAGATAGATGGGAAGGGTTGAATGGAGCTGAAGGATGGGACTGGATGGTGTTAAGAGATAGATGGGAGGGGTTGAATGAAGATGGACTGGATGGTGTTTAGAGATGGATGGGAGGGGTTGAATGGAGCTGAAGGATGGGACTGGATGGTGTTCAGAGATAGATGGGAGGGGAATGGAGCTGAATGAAGACAGATGGGAGGGGTTGGGACTGAAGACTGGATGGTGTTTAGAGATAGATGGGAGGGTTGAATGGAGCTGACTGGATAGAGACAGAAGGGGTTGAATGAAGATGGGACTGGATGGTGTTTAGAGATAGATGGGAGGGGTTGAATGGAGCTGAAGGATGGGACTGGATGGTGTTCAGAGACAGATGGGAGGGGTTGAAGAAGATGGGACTGGATGGGAGGGGTTGAATGGAGCTGAAGGATGGGACTGGATGGTGTTGTAGATGGGAGGGGTTGAGATGAAGATGGGACTGGATGGTGTTTAGAGATGATGGGAGGGGTTGAAGATGGGACTGGATGGTGTTGAGAGATAGATGTTTTGAAGATGGACTGGATGGTGTTGAGAGATAGATGGGAGGGGTTGAATGGAGCTGAAGGATGGGACTGGATGGTGTTAGAGATAGATGGGTAGAGGGGGCTCGTTGATAATGAATGGATGGGACTGGATGGTGTTAAGAGATAGATGGGAGGGATCTGTAGTCTGACTGGGGACTAGCATCTATGAGCTGAAGATGGGACTGGATGGTGTGGTCTAGACTAGATCTATAAACACAGATGGGAGGGGTTTAATCTGAGCTGAAGGCTGCATCTATAAACACAGCTGGATGGTGTTTGACTGGTGTCTAGACTAGCATCTATAAACACAGCTGTTACTGGATCTGTAGTCTGACTGGTGTCTAGGCTAGCATCTATAAACACAGCTGCTGTTATGGGATCTGTAGTCTGACTGGTGTACTAGCATCTATAAACACAGCTGTTAGGGAATCTGTAGTCAACATTTACCTGGGACTCTGGATACCAATACTGGGTGGTCTGAAAAAGTGTCAATCAATAGCAAAAAAGTTTATCTTTAATTTACAATCTGGATGGTGTTCAGAGATAGATGGGAGGGGTTGAATGGAGCTGAAGGATGGGAGGGGTTGAATGGAGCTGAAGGGACTGGGTGGTGTTAAGAGATAGATGGGAGGGGTTGAATGGAGCTGAAGGATGGGACTGGATGGTGTTTAGAGATAGATGGGAGGGGTTGAATGGAGCTGAAGGATGGGACTGGATGGTGTTTAGAGATAGATGGGAGGGGTTGAATAGAGGTGAAGGTGGGACTGGAATGAGATAGATGGGAGGGTTGAATGGAGCTGAAGGATGGGACTGGATGGTGTTTAGAGATAGATGGGAGGGGTTGATGGAGCTGAGGATGGGACTGGATGGTGTTAAGAGATAGATGGAGGGGGTTGAATGGAGCTGAAGGATGGGACTGGATGGTGTTTAGAGATAGATGGGAGGGGTTGAATGGGACTGGATGGTGTTTAGAGATGGATGGGAGGGGTTGAATGGAGCTGAAGGATGGGACTGGATGGTGTTGAGATAGATGGGAGGGTTGAATGAAGATGGGACTGGATGGTGTTTAGAGATGGATGGGAGGGGTTGAATGAAGATGGGACTGGATGGTGTTTAGAGATGGATGGGAGGGTTGAATGGAGCTGAAGGATGGGACTGGATGGTGTTAAGAGATGGATGGGAGGGGTTGAATGAAGGATGGGACTGGATGGTGTTAAGAGATGGATGGGAGGGGTTGAATGGAGAAGGTTGGGACTGGGTGGTGTTAAGAGATAGATGGGAGGGTTGAATGGAGCTGAAGGATGGGACTGGATGGTGTTAAGAGATGGATGGGAGGGGTTGAATGAAGATGGGACTGGATGGTGTTTAGAGATGGATGGGAGGGGTTGAATGAAGATGGGACTGGATGGTGTTTAGAGATGGATGGGAGGGGTTGAATGGAGCTGAAGGATGGGACTGGATGGTGTTAAGAGATGGATGGGAGGGGTTGAATGGAGCTGAAGGATGGGACTGGATGGTGTTAAGAGATGGATGGGAGGGGTTGAATGGAGCTGAAGGTTGGGACTGGGTGGTGTTAAGAGATAGATGGTGTTTGAAGGATGGGAGATAGGATGGGAGGGGTTGAATGGAGCTGAAGGATGGGACTGGATGGTGTTCAGAGATAGATGGGAGGGGTTGAATGAAGATGGGACTGGATGGTGTTTAGAGATGGATGGGAGGGGTTGAATGGAGCTGAAGGATGGGACTGGATGGTGTTCAGAGATAGATGGGAGGGTTGAATGAAGATGGGACTGGATGGTGTTTAGAGAGATGGGAGGTTGAATGGAGCTGAAGGATGGGATGGTGTTTAGAGATGGGGTGAAGGATGGGAATGGTGTTAAGAGATAGATGGGAGTTGAATGAAGATGGGACTGGATGGTGTTTAGAGATGGATGGGAGGGGTTGAATGGAGCTGAAGGATGGGACTGGATGGTGTTTAGAGATGGATGGGAGGGTTGAATGAGCTGAAGGATGGGACTGGATGGTGTTAAGAGATTAGAGATGGATAGATGGGTTGAATGGAGCTGAATGAAGATGGGACTGGATGGTGTTTAGAGATGGATGGGAGGGGTTGAATGGAGCTGAAGGATGGGACTGGATGGTGTTAAGAGATGGATGGGAGGGGTTGAATGGAGCTGAAGGATGGGACTGGATGGTGTTAAGAGATGGATGGGAGGGGTTGAATGGAGCTGAAGGTTGGGACTGGGTGGTGTTAAGAGATAGATGGGAGGGGTTGAATGGAGCTGAAGGATGGGACTGGATGGTGTTTAGAGATGGATGGGAGGGGTTGAATGGAGCTGAAGGATGGGACTGGATGGTGTTCAGAGATAGATGGGAGGGGTTGAATGAAGATGGGACTGGATGGTGTTTAGAGATGGATGGGAGGGGTTGAATGGAGCTGAAGGATGGGACTGGATGGTGTTCAGAGATAGATGGGAGGGGTTGAATGAAGATGGGACTGGATGGTGTTTAGAGATAGATGGGAGGGTTGAATGGATGGGACTGGATGGTGTTAAGAGATGGATGGGAGGGTTGAATGAAGCTGATGGGACTGGATGGTGTTTGAAGACTGGAGAGATGGATGGGAGGGGTTGAATGGATGAAGGATGGGACTGGATGGTGTTTAGAGATAGATGGGGAGGGTTGAATGAAGATGGGACTGGATGGTGTTTAGAGATGGATGGGAGGGTTGAATGGAGCTGAAGGATGGGACTCAGAGATAGATGGGAGGGTTGAATGAAGAGAGATAGATGGGAGGGGTTGATGGATGAAGGATGGGACTGGATGGTGTTTAGAGATGGATGGGAGGGTTGAATGAAGCTGAAGGATGGGACTGGATGGTGTTAAGAGATAGATGGGAGGGGTTGAATGAAGATGGGACTGGATGGGAGGGTTGAATGGAGCTGAAGGATGGGACTGGATGGTGTTTAGAGATAGATGGGAGGGTTGAATGAAGATGGGACTGGATGGTGTTTAGAGATAGATGGGAGGGGTTGAATGAAGATGGGACTGGATGGTGTTAAGAGATGGATGGGAGGGTTGAATGGAGCTGAAGGATGGGACTGGATGGTGTTTAGAGATGGATGGGAGAATGGATAGGATGGGATGGGTTGATAGATGGGGAGGGGTTGAATGAAGATGGGACTGGATGGTGTTTAGAGATGGATGGGAGGGTTGAATGGAGCTGAAGGATGGGACTGGATGGTGTTCAGAGATAGATGGGAGGGTTGAATGAAGATGGGACTGGATGGTGTTTAGAGATGGATGGGAGGGTTGATGGAGCTGAAGGATGGGACTGGATGGTGTTTAGAGATGGATGGGAGGGGTTGAGATGAAGGATGGGACTGGATGGTGTTAAGAGAGATGGGAGGGTTGAATGAAGATGGGACTGGATGGTGTTTAGAGATGGATGGGAGGGGTTGAATGGAGCTGAAGGATGGGACTGGATGGTGTTTAGAGATGGATGGGAGGGGTTGAATGGAGCTGAAGGATGGGACTGGATGGTGTTAAGAGATAGATGGGAGGGGTTGAATGAAGATGGGACTGGATGGTGTTTAGAGATGGATGGGAGGGGTTGAATGGAGCTGAAGGATGGGACTGGATGGTGTTTAGAGATGGATGGGGATGGGACTGGATGGTGTTCAGAGATAGATGGGAGGGGTTGAATGAAGGGACTGGATGGTGTTTAGAGATGGATGGGAGGGGTTGAATGGAGCTGAAGGATGGGACTGGATGGTGTTGATAGTGTTTGAAGAGAGATGGTAGATGGGAGGGGTTGAAATGAAGATGGGACTGGATGGTGTTTAGAGATGGATGGGAGGGGTTGAATGAAGCTGAAGGATGGGACTGGATGGTGTTAAGAGATAGATGGGAGGGGTTGAATGAAGATGGGACTGGATGGTGTTTAGAGATGGATGGGAGGGGTTGAATGGAGCTGAAGGATGGGACTGGATGGTGTTTTAGAGAGATAGATGGGAGGGGTTAGAGATAGATGGGAGGGGTTGAATGAAGATGGGACTGGATGGTGTTTAGAGATGGATGGGAGGGTTGAATGGAGCTGAAGGATGGGACTGGATGGTGTTTAGAGATAGATGGGAGGGGTTGAATGAAGATGGGACTGGATGGTGTTTAGAGATGGATGGGAGGGGTTGAATGGAGCTGAAGGATGGGACTGGATGGTGTTCAGAGATAGATGGGAGGGGTTGAATGAAGATGGGACTGGATGGTGTTTAGAGATGGATGGGAGGGGTTGAATGGAGCTGAAGGATGGGACTGGATGGTGTTTAGAGATGGATGGGAGGGGTTGAATGAAGCTGAAGGATGGGACTGGATGGTGTTAAGAGATAGATGGGAGGGGTTGAAGGAAGATGGGACTGGATGGTGTTTAGAGATGGATGGGAGGGGTTGAATGGAGCTGAAGGATGGGACTGGATGGTGTTTAGAGATAGATGGGAGGGGTTGAATGAAGATGGGACTGGATGGTGTTTAGAGATAGATGGGAGGGGTTGAATGAAGATGGGACTGGATGGTGTTTAGAGATGGATGGGAGGGGTTGAATGGAGCTGAAGGATGGGACTGGATGGTGTTTAGAGATAGATGGGAGGGGTTGAATGAAGATGGGACTGGATGGTGTTTAGAGATGGATGGGAGGGGTTGAATGGAGCTGAAGGATGGGACTGGATGGTGTTTAGAGATAGATGGGAGGGGTTGAATGAAGATGGGACTGGATGGTGTTTAGAGATGGATGGGAGGGGTTGAATGGAGCTGAAGGATGGGACTGGATGGTGTTTAGAGATAGATGGGAGGGGTTGAATGAAGATGGGACTGGATGGTGTTTGAATGGATGGGAGGGTTGATGGAGCTGAAGGATGGGACTGGATGGTGTTCAGAGATAGATGGGAGGGGTTGAATGAAGATGGGACTGGATGGTGTTTAGAGATGGATGGGAGGGTTGAATGGAGCTGAAGGATGGGACTGGATGGTGTTTAGAGATGGATGGGAGGGTTGAATGGAGCTGAAGGATGGGACTGGATGGTGTTAAGAGATAGATGGGAGGGGTTGAATGAAGATGGGACTGGATGGTGTTTAGAGATGGATGGGAGGGGTTGAATGGAGCTGAAGGATGGGACTGGATGGTGTTAGAGATAGATGGGAGATGAAGATGGGGGATGGGTTGATAGATGGGAGGGGTTGAATGAAGATGGGACTGGATGGTGTTTAGAGATGGATGGGAGGGGTTGAATGGAGCTGAAGGATGGGACTGGATGGTGTTTAGAGATAGATGGGAGGGGTTGAATGAAGATGGGACTGGATGGTGTTTAGAGATGGATGGTTGAATGGAGCTGAAGGATGGGACTGGATGGTGTTTAGAGATAGATGGGAGGGGTTGAATGAAGATGGGACTGGATGGTGTTTAGAGATGGATGGAGGGGTTGAATGGAGCTGATGGGACTGGATGGTGTTTAGAGATAGATGGGAGGGGTTGAATGGAGCTGAAGATGGGACTGGATGGTGTTAAGAGATAGATGGGAGGGGTTGAATGGAGCTGAAGGGACTGGATGGTCTTAAGAGATGGATGGGAGGGGTTGAATGAAGATGGGACTGGATGGTGTTTAGAGATAGATGGGAGGGGTTGAATGGAGCTGAAGGATGGGACTGGATGGTGTTTAGAGATAGATGGGAGGGGTTGAATGAAGATGGGACTGGATGGTGTTTAGAGACAGATGGGAGGGGGTTGAATGGAAGAAGGATGGGACTGGATGGTGTTTAGAGATAGATGGGAGGGGTTGAATGAAGATGGGACTGGATGGTGTTTAGAGACAGATGGGAGGGGTTGAATGGAGCTGAAGGATGGGACTGGATGGTGTTTAGAGATAGATGGGAAGGGTTGAATGAAGATGGGACTGGATGGTGTTAAGAGATAGATGGGAGGGGTTGAATGGAGCTGAAGGATGGGGGATGGGTTGAATGAAGATGGGACTGATGGTGTTAAGAGATAGATGGGAGGGGTTGAATGGAGCTGAAGGATGGGACTGGATGGTGTTCAGAGATAGATGGGAGGGGTTGAATGAAGATGGGACTGGATGGTGTTTAGAGATAGATGGGAGGGGTTGAATGGAGCTGAAGGATGGGACTGGATGGTGTTTAGAGATAGATGGGAGAGATTGAATGGAGCTGAAGGGACTGGATGGTCTTAAGAGATGGATGGGAGGGGTTGAATGGAGCTGAAGGATGGGACTGGATGGTGTTAAGAGATAGATGGGAGGGGTTGAATGGAGCTGAAGGGACTGGATGGTCTTAAGAGATGGATGGGAGGGGTTGAATGGAGCTGAAGGATGGGACTGGATGGTGTTAAGAGATAGATGGGAGGGGTTGAATGAAGATGGGACTGGATGGTGTTTAGAGATGGATGGGAGGGGTTGAATGGAGCTGAAGGGTGGGACTGGATGGTGTTAAGAGACAGATGGGAGGGGTTGAATGGAGCTGAAGGATGGGACTGGATGGTCTTCAGAGACAGATGGGAGGGGTTGAATAGAGCTGAAGGATGGGACTGGATGGTGTTTAGAGATAGATGGGAGGGGTTGAATAGGGCTGAAGGATGGGACTGGATGATGGGAGGGGTTGTTGGGACTGGATAGTGTTTAGAGACAGATGGGAGGGGTTGAATGGAGCTGAAGGATGGGACTGGATGGTGTTGAGAGATAGATGGGAGGGGTTGAATAGAGGTGAAGGGTGGGACTGGATGGTGTTCAGAGACAGATGGGAGGGGTTGAATAGAGCTGAAGGATGGGACTGGATGGTGTTGAGAGATAGATGGGAGGGGTTGAATAGAGCTGAAGGATGGGACTGGATGGTGTTGAGAGATAGATGGGAGGGGTTGAATAGAGGTGAAGGATGGGACTGGATGGTGTTGAGAGATAGATGGGAGGGGTTGAATAGAGGTGAAGGGTGGGACTGGATGGTGTTGAGAGATAGATGGGAGGGGTTGAATAGAGGTGAAGGGTGGGACTGGATGGTGTTAAGAGATGGGAGGGGTTGAATGGAGCTGAAGGGTGGGACTAATAACAACAAGATAACAAATGTAAAACATACTGTGTCTGTAAAATGTATATAGGTTCAGAACTGTTGTGAAATAGCACAGTTACAAATATACATGGCAAATAGAAATCAAACTGGACAGACATCAGAAATAGAGGAAGGCCAGGATTAAAAACAGTCCAAATATAACTATTTTACAATAGATTGTGCCCGTAAATGTATATAGTAAAAGCCTAAGTTTTGTTGTTCACTAGTTTACTCCAATCAGGGGAGGGGTCGTAGGGTATGTGGGAAATAATAAAAGAAAATACATTTTAAAAAGATGTGTGTTTGTATATATGTATATATCACTTCCGATCCCTGGTATACTTCCAATCCCTGGTATATTTATATGGTAAATATGTATATATATATATACAAACACACATCTTTTTAAAATGTATTTTTTTGATATATATTTTTTAATATATTTACCATATAAATATACCAGGGATTGGAAGTGATGCAGATAATTACATGATCTATTTGCAATATTAAATCTGATCTACCCTCTAAAAAATATAAATAAGTTTTAAAAAATCAAAGCAGTTAAGTCCTTTAAAATCCATTCAATGCACTATCAATATGCACCGCACCGCTACGCAGGTTTTGCCTGTCAGTGGCAACAGAAACATTGTAATAAAAAAAAAATAAAAAAAAATCTGTTTGAATGATAAACTACTGCAAGTTCCCGTATGTTACCGTGTTCAGTTTCACGGCTCTTATCACTATCATAGCAGCGCAGCAGTTGGTTTTATCGTTCAAATGTAACCGGCACATATGGAGTCAGATAAGTAGCCTAACATGAAGGCAATGTTCAACAAAATAATGGCGCGAGGAGTTAGGGATTAAACAAAAACACGTAGTTTTACTGATGTTACACTAACGTCTGTTACTGGCGCGCAACTCGTCCTGCAACGGCTGTAGATTAAACACACAGAAAACCCCCGTGGATGAACTTTGATGAGTGCGTAAATATATTCCTACCAGTCTGGATTGTAGTCCTTCTTTCTGTAAATCAGGAGTATATTTCACAGACCAGAGATCGTTTGACACTGCAAAAGAAGGCGTGGTTGAATTCTGGGACACTTGGACCGAGGCCACATGTGGTGTTGCGAAATTGAGGACAGGTTGAACAGACACACATTCCACTACCAACGGTAAACATTGTTATTGTTAGGCAGCAATTTGTATGGTATATACATACCCGTACGAAAAAATATTGTAGACAGAGTGCAGTACAACTGTAGTACACTATAGTATAACTGTAGTTAGAGTGCAGTACAACTGCAGTACACTATAGTATAACTGTAGTTAGAGTGCAGTACAACTGCAGTACACTGTAGCATAACTGTAGTATAACTGTAGTATAACTGTAGTTAGAGTGCAGTACAACTGTAGTACACTGTAGTATAACTGTAGTTAGAGTGCAGTACAACTGCAGTACACTATAGTATAACTGTAGTTAGAGTGCAGTACAACTGCAGTACACTGTAGCATAACTGTAGTATAACTGTAGTATAACTGTAGTTAGAGTGCAGTACAACTGTAGTACACTGTAGTATAACTGTAGTACACTGTAGTATAACTGTAGTACACTGTAGTATAACTGTAGTTAGAGTGCAGTACAACTGTAGTACACTGTAGTATAACTGTAGTACACTGTAGTATAACTGTAGTACACTGTAGTATAACTGTAGTTAAAGTGCAGTACACTGTAGTATAACTGTAGTTAGAGTGCAGTACAACTGTAGTACACTGTAGTATAACTGTAGTACACTGTAGTATAAACATAGTACACTGTAGTATAACTAGTACACGGTAGTATAACTGTAGTACACTGTAGTATAAACATAGTACACTGTAGTATAACTGTAGTACACTGTAGTATAACTGTAGTACACTGTAGTATAAACATAGCACACTGTAGTATAAACATAGTACACTGTAGTATAACTGTAGTACGCTGCAGTACACTGTAGTATAACTGTAGTTATAGTGCAGTACAACTGTAGTACACTTTAGTATAACTGTAGTACACGGTAGTATAACTGTAGTTATAGTGCAGTACAACTGCAGTTATAGTGCAGTCCAACTGCAGTACACTGTAGTATAACTGTAGTACACTGTAGTATAACTGTAGTACACTGTAGTATAACTGTAGTACACTGTAGTATAACTGTAGTACACTGTAGTATAACTGTAGTACACTGTAGTATAACTGTAGTATAACTGTAGTACACTGTAGTATAACTGTAGTACACTGTAGTATAACTGTAGTACACTGTAGTATAACTGTAGTACACTGTAGTATAACTGTAGTACACGGTAGTATAACTGTAGTACACGGTAGTATAACTGTACTACACTGTAGTATAACTGTAGTTAGTTAGAGTGCAGTATAATTGCAATATACTGCAAATACTGCATCCAAAAGAACACGTTTTTGTTACTGCAGTAATTCGGGGCAGTTTAACCAGTATAACTGCAGTTCGGGGCAGTATAACTGCAGGTCTGGGGCAGTATAACTGCAGGTCGGGGGCAGTATAACTGCAGGTCTGGGGCAGTATAACTGCAGGTCGGGGGCAGTATAACTGCAGTTCGGGGCAGTATAACTGCAGGTCGGGGCAGTATAACTGCAGCTCGGGAAGTATAACTGCAGGTCGGGGAAGTATAACTGCAGGTCTGGGGCAGTATAACTGCAGTTCGGGAAGTATAACTGCAGGTCTGGGGCAGTATAACTGCAGGTCGGGGGCAGTATAACTGCAGGTCTGGGGCAGTATAACTGCAGGTCTGGGGCAGTATAACTGCAGGTCGGGGGCAGTATAACTGCAGTTCGGGGGCAGTATAACTGCAGGTCTGGGGCAGTATAACTGCAGGTCGGGGGCAGTATAACTGCAGTTCGGGGGAAGTATAACTGCAGGTCGGGGGAAGTATAACTGCAGGTCGGGGGCAGTATAACTGCAGGTCTGGGGCAGTATAACTGCAGGTCGGGGGCAGTATAACTGCAGGTCTGGGGCAGTATAACTGCAGGTCTGGGGCAGTATAACTGCAGGTCGGGGGCAGTATAACTGCAGGTCTGGGGCAGTATAACTGCAGGTCTGGGGCAGTATAACTGCAGTTCAACTACAGTACAGTTGTTCTGTAATGTTACTGAGTCCAAAGTACCACAGTCGACTGCAGTTTTGATTGTGTGTGTCTGTCTGCATGGCTCTCTCTCTCTGTGTGTGTGTGTGTGTGTGTGTGTGTGTGTGTGTGTGTGTGCCTGTGTGTGTGTCTGCATGCCTCTGTGTGTGTGTCTGTGTGTGCGTCTGTGTCTCTCTGTGTGTGTGTGTCTGCATCACCTCTGTAGACCAAAGGTGTTATCTTGTCCCTGACCCCTTATTGAAGACAGACAGGTTCCCAAAGAGCACCCAGTCAGTTTACGCTGACTCACCCTGACCCTTATTGAAGACAGACAGGTTCCAAGAGCACCCAGTCAGTTATCTTGACTCACCCTGACCCCTTATTGAAGACAGACAGGTTCCCAAACAGCACCCAGTCAGTTTACGCTGACTCACCCTGACCCCTTATTGAAGACAGACAGGTTCCCAAAGAGCACCCAGTCAGTTTACGCTGACTCACCCTGACCCCTTATTGAAGACAGACAGGTCCCAAACAGCACCCAGTCAGTTTACGCTGACTCACCCTGACCCCTTATTGAAGACAGACAGGTTCCCAAAGAGCACCCAGTCAGTTTACGCTGACTCACCCTGACCCCTTATTGAAGACAGACAGGTTCCCAAACAGCACCCAGTCAGTTTACGCTGACTCACCCTGACCGTTTCCATGAAAACAAGCCATAGCAAAGCTGATCTGAGCTGCGCTGGTATGTCTGATCACATCTCCAAGACCTCTCAATTCCAGTTCTGCTCGGCTAGCTTCGGGTTCAGCGTCCGGGGTTTTGGTTGTGCCGTGATTCCAGAAGCCTAATGAACAGCTATTCATAGCTTGATGATTCATTAAGACTAAATTATGTAAACTGGACGTGTAACGGATCACGTTTGACAAATAGATGATAAAGATGTATTTAAACCAGATATACGATTTGAAGTTTTCCAGGACTTTGAGACGTGGAACGTCGTCAACTACTTTAATTGTTTTCAGAGACTACATTTCCTGTGTGTGTGTGTGTGTGTGTGTGTGTGTGTGTGTGTGTGTGTGTGTGTGTGTGTGTGTGTGTATGTGTGTGTGTCTGCATGCCTGTGTGTGTGTGTCTGCATGCCTGTGTGTGTGTGTGTGTGTGTGTGTGTGTGTGTGTGTGTGTGTGTGTGTGTGTGTGTGCCTGCATGTCTGTGTGTGTGTGTGTGTGTCTGCATGTGTGTGTGTGTGTGTGTGTGTGTGTGTGTGTGTGTGTGTGTGTGTGTGTGTGTGTGTGTGTGTGTGATGAAGTAGGGCCACACAGCTGCTCATTATGCTAACAGCTCCAGGGCTGTGTCTCCACCAATCACACTGGATCCTACAGCACCGACTGCACCCTCAAAAAAACACAGAAGAAGAAGAGACCTATTATTTATTTTTATTTATTTCACCTTTATTTAACCAGGTAGGCTAGTTGAGAACACCTTTATTTAACCAGGTAGACTAGTTGAGAACACCTTTATTTAACCAGGTAGACTAGTTGAGAACACCTTTATTTAACCAGGTAGACTAGTTGAGAACACCTTTATTTAACCAGGTAGACTAGTTGAGAACACCTTTATTTAACCAGGTAGACTAGTTGAGAACACCTTTATTTAACCAGGTAGGCCAGTTGAGAACACCTTTATTTAACCAGGTAGGCTAGTTGAGAACACCTTTATTTAACCAGGTAGGCTAGTTGAGAACACCTTTATTTAACCAGGTAGACTAGTTGAGAACACCTTTATTTAACCAGGTAGACTAGTTGAGAACACCTTTATTTAACCAGGTAGGCTAGTTGAGAACACCTTTATTTAACCAGGTAGGCTAGTTGAGAACACCTTTATTTAACCAGGTAGGCTAGTTGAGAACACCTTTATTTAACCAGGTAGACTAGTTGAGAACACCTTTATTTAACCAGGTAGGCTAGTTGAGAACACCTTTATTTAACCAGGTAGGCTAGTTGAGAACACCTTTATTTAACCAGGTAGGCTAGTTGAGAACACCTTTATTTAACCAGGTAGGCTAGTTGAGAACAGGTTCTCATTTGCAACTGCGACCTGGCCAAGATAAAGCATAGCAGAGTGAACAGACAACACAGAGTTACACATGGAGTAAACAATTAACAAGTCAATAACACAGTAGAAAAAAAAGGGGGGAGTCTATATACAATGTGTGCAAAAGGCATGAGGGGGTAGGCGAATAATTACAATATTGCAGATTAACACTGGAGTGATAAATGATCAGATGATCATGTACAGGTAGAGATATTTGTGTGCAAAAGAGCAGAAAGGTAAATAAATAAAAACTGTGGGGATGAGGTAGGTGAAAATGGGTGGGCTATTTACCAATAGATTATGTACAGCTGCAGCGATCGGTTAGCTGCTCAGATAGCTGATGTTTGAAGTTGGTGAGGGAGATAAAAGTCTCCAACTTCAGCGATTTTTGCAAATCGTTCCAGTCACAGGCAGCAGAGTACTGGAACGAAAGGCGGCCGAATGAGGTGTTGGCTTTGGGGATGCTCAATGAGATACACCTGCTGGAGCGCGTGCTACGGATGGGTGTTGCCATCGTGACCAGTGAGCTGAGATAAGGCGGAGCTTTGCCTAGCATGGCCTTGTAGATGACCTGGAGCCAGTGGGTCTGGCGACGAATATGTAGCGAGGGCCAGCCGACTAGAGCATACAAGTCGCAGTGGTAGGTAGTATAAGGTGCTTTAGTGACAAAACGGATGGCACTGTGATAAACTGCATCCAGTTTGCTGAGAAGAGTGTTGGAAGCCATTTTGTAGATGACATCGCCGAAGTCGAGGATCGGTAGGATAGTCAGTTTTACTAGGGTAAGCTTGGCAGCGTGAGTGAAGGAGGCTTTGTTGCTCCATATGTTGAACTGTTGTATATAGGGAGTTGTTTACAGGTGACAACCAAACCAGGTGTGTTCTCTGTGATGAGTTGATGATGCAACCAAACCAGGTGTGTTCTCTGTGATGAGTTGATGATGCAACCAAACCAGGTGTGTTCTCTGTGATTTGTTGATGCAACCAAACCAGGTGTGTTCTCTGTGATGAGTTGATGATGCAACCAAACCAGGTGTGTTCTCTATGATGAGTTGATGATGCAACCAAACCAGGTGTGTTCTCTGTGATGAGTTGATGATGCAACCAAACCAGGTGTGTTCTCTGTGATTTGTTGATGCAACCAAACCAGGTGTGTTCTCTATGATGAGTTGATGATGCAACCAAACCAGGTGTGTTCTCTATGATGAGTTGATGATGCAACCAAACCAGGTGTGTTCTCTGTGATGAGTTGATGATGCAACCAAACCAGGTGTGTTCTCTGTGATTTATTGATGCAACCAAACCAGGTGTGTTCTCTGTGATGAGTTGATGATGCAACCAAACCAGGTGTGTTCTCTGTGATGAGTTGATGCAACCAAACCAGGTGTGTTCTCTGTGATTTGTTGATGCAACCAAACCAGGTGTGTTCTCTGTGATTTGTTGATGATGCAACCAAACCAGGTGTGTTCTCTGTGATTTGTTGATGCAACCAAACCAGGTGTGTTCTCTGTGATGAGTTGATGATGCAACCAAACCAGGTGTGTTCTCTATGATTTGTTGATGATGCAACCAAACCAGGTGTGTTCTCTGTGATGAGTTGATGATGCAACCAAACCAGGTGTGTTCTCTGTGATTTGTTGATGATGCAACCAAACCAGGTGTGTTCTCTGTGATTTGTTGATGATGCAACCAAACCAGGTGTGTTCTCTGTGATGAGTTGTTAATGCAACCAAACCAGGTGTGTTCTCTGTGATTTGTTGATGATGCAACCAAACCAGGTGTGTTCAATGTGATTTGTTGATGATGCAACCAAACCAGGTGTGTTCTCTGTGATGAGTTGATGATGCAACCAAACCAGGTGTGTTCTCTGTGATGAGTTGATGATGCAACCAAACCAGGTGTGTTCTCTGTGATGAGTTGATGATGCAACCAAACCAGGTGTGTTCTCTGTGTGCTTTTTTGAGTTCAGAGCTAAAAAATAAAGAATAAAAATGTCCACGTCCCAAATACCCATTGTTTGCATCCTAAATAGTACGCGGTTTTAATAGTATGCAACGTTTCAGAAATCTAGTATACTTTAAAAAAGCGTGATGTCATACCGCTTTCAGGTTTGACAACAGCTGATCAGTTAGATATGGGGACGGGCTACTGAAATCAATGGGATAACAGGAAACGAGGAGGTCTATAACCAGCCTGAGGAGGTCTATAACCAGCCTGAGGAGGTCTATGAATCCATTAGGTTGAATGTGATACTCTGTCTATAACCAGCCTGAGGAGGTCTATAACCAGCCTGAATAGGTCTATAGCTCCATTAGGTTGAATGTGATACTCTGTCTATAACCAGCCTGAGGAGGTCTATAACTCCATTAGGTTGAATGTGATACTCTGTCTATAACCAGCCTGAGGAGGTCTATAACCAGCCTGAGGAGGTCTATAACCAGCCTGAGGAGGTCTATAACCAGCCTGAGGAGGTCTATAACTCCATTAGGTTGAATGTGATAGTCTGTCTATAACCAGCCTGAGGAGGTCTATAACCAGCCTGAGGAGGTCTATAACCAGCCTGAGGAGGTCTATAACCAGCCTGAATAGGCCTATAACTCCATTAGGTTGAATGTGATACTCTGTCTATAACCAGCCTGAGGAGGTCTATAACCAGCCTGAGGAGGTCTATAACTCCATTAGGTTGAATGTGATACTCTGTCTATAACCAGCCTGAGGAGGTCTATAACTCCATTAGGTTGAATGTGATACTCTGTCTATAACCAGCCTGAGGAGGTCTATAACCAGCCTGAATAGGCCTATAGCTCCATTAGGTTGAATGTGACAGTCTGCCTATAACCAGCCTGAATAGGTCTATAACTAGCCTGAATAAGTCTATAACCAGCCTGAGGAGGTCTATAACCAGCCTGAATAGGCCTATAACTCCATTAGGTTTAATGTGATAGTCTGTCTATAACCAGCCTGAGGAGGTCTATAACCAGCCTGAGGAGGTCTATAACCAGCCTGAATAGGTCTATATCTACATTAGATTGAATGTGATAGTCTGTCTATAACCAGCCTGAGGAGGTCTATAACTCCATTAGGTTTAATGTGATAGTCTGTCTATAACCAGCCTGAGGAGGTCTATAACTCCATTAGGTTGAATGTGACAGTCTGTCTATAACCAGCCTGAGGAGGCCTATAACTCCATTAGGTTGAATGTGACAGTCTGTCTATAACCAGCCTGAGGAGGTCTATAACCAGCCTGAGGAGGTCTATAACTCCATTAGGTTGAATGTGACAGTCTGTCTATAACCAGCCTGAGGAGGTCTATAACTCCATTAGGTTGAATGTGACAGTCTGCCTATAACCAGCCTGAGGAGGTCTATAACTCCATTAGGTTGAATGTGACAGTCTGTCTATAACCAGCCTGAGGAGGTCTATAACTCCATTAGGTTGAATGTGATACTCTGTCTATAACCAGCCTGAGGAGGTCTATAACCAGCCTGAATAGGCCTATAGCTCCATTAGGTTGAATGTGACAGTCTGCCTATAACCAGCCTGAATAGGTCTATAACCAGCCTGAATAAGTCTATAACCAGCCTGAGGAGGTCTATAACTCAATTAGTTTGAATGTGACAGTCTGTCTATAACCAGCCTGAGTAGGTCTATAACCAGCCTGAATAGGCCTATAACTCCATTAGGTTTAATGTGATAGTCTGTCTATAACCAGCCTGAGGAGGTCTATAACCAGCCTGAGGAGGTCTATAACCAGCCTGAATAGGTCTATATCTACATTAGATTGAATGTGATAGTCTGTCTATAACCAGCCTGAGGAGGTCTATAACTCCATTAGGTTGAATGTGACAGTCTGTCTATAACCAACCTGAGGAGGTCTATAACTCCATTAGGTTGAATGTGACAGTCTGCCTATAACCAGCCTGAGGAGGTCTATAACCAGCCTGAGGAGGCCTATAACTCCATTAGGTTGAATGTGACAGTCTGTCTATAACCAGCCTGAGGAGGTCTATAACCAGCCTGAGGAGGTCTATAACTCCATTAGGTTGAATGTGACAGTCTGTCTATAACCAGCCTGAGGAGGTCTATAACTCCATTAGGTTGAATGTGACAGTCTGCCTATAACCAGCCTGAGGAGGTCTATAACCAGCCTGAGGAGGTCTATAACTCCATTAGGTTGAATGTGACAGTCTGTCTATAACCAGCCTGAGGAGGTCTATAACTCCATTAGGTTGAATGTGACAGTCTGCCTATAACCAGCCTGAGGAGGTCTATAACTCCATTAGGTTGAATGTGACAGTCTGCCTATAACCAGCCTGAGGAGGTCTATAACCAGCCTGAGGAGGTCTATAACTCCATTCCTATTATATTCGGAGTTTAGAGAAATTAATCAAATTGGAAAGTAGCTATTTTCAGGCTGGTTAATGTGACGCATGTACAGTATGTTGAATTTGGGAAAAAAATCCACCCGCACTCGGCCCTCCCACCTACTCAGCCAATCAGGATCCGCTACCGCGTTGCGCCCGCAGCATACTGCATACCTTTTGACTATACGGTACGTGCATCGTCCTCTCCTCTTCCATCCTATCATCTCTTCCCTCTGCTCAAACCTTCTCCAACCTATCTCCTGATTCTGCCTCCTCAACCCTCCTCTCCTCCCTTTCTGCATCCTTTGACTCTCTATGTCCCCTATCCTCCAGGCCGGCTCGGTCCTCCCCTCCCGCTCCGTGGCTCGACGACTCATTGCGAGCTCACAGAACAGGGCTCCGGGCAGCCGAGCGGAAATGGAGGAAAACTCGCCTCCCTGCAGACCTGGCATCCTTTCACTCCCTCCTCTCTACATTTTCCTCCTCTGTCTCTGCTGCTAAAGCCACTTTCTACCACTCTAAATTCCAAGCATCTGCCTCTAACCCTAGGAAGCTCTTTGCCACCTTCTCCTCCCTCTTGAATCCTCCTCCCCCTCCCCCCCTCCTCCCTCTCTGCAGATGACTTCGTCAACCATTTTGAAAAAGAAGGTCGACGACATCCGATCCTCGTTTGCTAAGTCAAACGACACCGCTGGTTCTGCTCACACTGCCCTACCCTGTGCTCTGACCTCTTTCTCCCTCTCTCTCCAGATGACATCTCACGTCTTGTGACGGCCGGCCGCCCAACAACCTGCCCGCTTGACCCTATCCCCTCCTCTCTTCTCCAGACCATCTCCGGTGACCTTCTCCCTTACCTCACCTCGCTCATCAACTCATCCCTGACCGCTGGCTACGTCCCTCCCGTCTTCAAGAGAGCGAGAGTTGCACCCCTTCTGAAAAAACCTACACTCGATCCCTCCGATGTCAACAACTACAGACCAGTATCCCTTCTTTCTTTTCTCCAAAACTCTTGAACGTGCCGTCCTTGGCCAGCTCTCCCGCTATCTCTCTCAGAATGACCTTCTTGATCCAAATCAGTCAGGTTTCAAGACTAGTCATTCAACTGAGACTGCTCTTCTCTGTATCACGGAGGCGCTCCGCACTGCTAAAGCTAACTCTCTCTCCTCTGCTCTCATCCTTCTAGACCTATCGGCTGCCTTCGATTCTGTGAACCATCAGATCCTCCTCTCCACCCTCTCCGAGTTGGGCATCTCCGGCGCGGCCCACGCTTAGATTGCGTCCTACCTGACAGGTCGCTCCTACCAGGTGGCGTGGCGAGAATCCGTCTCCTCACCACGTGCTCTCACCACTGGTGTCCCCCAGGGCTCTGTTCTAGGCCCTCTCCTATTCTCGCTATACACCAAGTCACTTGGCTCTGTCATAACCTCACATGGTCTCTCCTATCATTGCTATGCAGACGACACACAATTAATCTTCTCCTTTCCCCCTTCTGACGACCAGGTGGCGAATCGCATCTCTGCATGTCTGGCAGACATATCAGTGTGGATGACGGATCATCACCTCAAGCTGAACCTCGGCAAGACGGAGCTGCTCTTCCTCCCGGGAAGGACTGCCCGTTCCATGATCTCGCCATCACGGTTGACAACTCCATTGTGTCCTCGTCCCAGAGCGCTAAGAACCTTGGCGTGATCCTGGACAACACCCTGTCGTTCTCAAATAACATCAAGGCGGTGGCCCGTTCCTGTAGGTTCATGCTCTACAACATCCGCAGAGTACGACCCTGCCTCACACAGGAAGCGGCGCAGGTCCTAATCCAGGCACTTGTCATCTCCCGTCTGGATTACTGCAACTCGCTGTTGGCTGGGCTCCCTGCCTGTGCCATTAAACCCCTACAACTCATCCAGAACGCCGCAGCCCGTCTGGTGTTCAACCTTCCCAAGTTCTCTCACGTCACCCCGCTCCTCCGCTCTCTCCACTGGCTTCCAGTTGAAGCTCGCATCCGCTACAAGACCATGGTGCTTGCCTACGGAGCTGTGAGGGGAACGGCACCTCACTACCTCCAGGCTCTGATCAGGCCCTACACCCAAACAAGGGCACTGCGTTCATCCACCTCTGGCCTGCTCGCCTCCCTACCACTGAGGAAGTACAGTTCCCGCTCAGCCCAGTCAAAACTGTTCGCTGCTCTGGCCCCCCAATGGTGGAACAAACTCCCTCACGACGCCAGGACAGCGGAGTCAATCACCACCTTCCGGAGACACCTGAAACCCCACCTCTTTAAGGAATACCTAGGATAGGATAAAGTAATCCTTCTCCCCCTCCCCCCTTAAAAGACCTAGATGCACTATTGTAAAGTGGCTGTTCCACTGGATGTCATAAGGTGAAAGCACCAATTTGTAAGTCGCTCTGGATAAGAGCGTCTGCTAAATGACTTAAATGTAAATGTAAAATGTAATGTCTTTGTTAAGGAAGGTTTGGGAATCACTTCCTTTTAGGTGGTTGTAGAACGGCTCTTTTCTGGATTTTGATAATTACCGGGTATCGGCCTAACTCTGCTCTGCATGCATTATTTGGTGTTCTACGTTGTGCACGGAGGATATTTTTGCAGAAACTCTCTCTCTCTCCCTGTCTCTCTCGCCCTCCCTCTCTCGCCCTCCCTCTCGCTACCCCCCATCGGTCCAGCCGGCTCAGTTTACAGAACAACAAGAACGGTATGTCATGATACTGTTAGTCACTCTGGGGGGCTTGTTGTGTCTTCTATTAAAGCATCCTCATTAACTAATATATTAAAGGATGCTCTACTGCCATTAACTAATATATTAAAGGATGCTCTACTGCCATTAACTAATATATTAAAGGATGCTCTACTGCCATTAACTAATATATTAAAGGATGCTCTACTGCCATTAACTAATATATTAAAGGATGCTCTACTGCCATTAAACCAAACTGACCATGTGTTTTCAGGTCTGTAGTCTCTCCTATGTACTGGATGTGTCAATACGATAACAAGGAGGGGAGGGAGGGAATAGAGATGGAGGTGTGGTGGTGTGGAGGTGTGGAGGTGTGGTGGTGTGGAGGTGTGGAGGTGTGGTGGTGTGGAGGTGTGGTGGTGTGGAGGTGTGGAGGTGTGGTGTGTGGAGGTGTGGTGGGTGTGGTGGTGTGTGGTGGTGTGGAGGTGTGGAGGTGTGGTGGTGTGGAGGTGTGGAGGTGTGGTGGTGTGGAGGTGTGGTGGTGTGGAGGTGTGGAGGTGTGGAGGTGTGGAGGTGTGGTGGTGTGGAGGTGTGGTGGTGTGGAGGTGTGGAGGTGTGGCGTGATTCACGGCCTGCTCATAAAACACTGGACGAATCTGTCAAAGAGCACCGGGTGGAATAATTGTTTGGCAATGGGAAATCTCGAAGGAGCCCCTCACACAACTCTTTGGAAGTGTTCAGAGGCTTTTGAATGCGAGTGCTGACATTGGAAGAACTCAAGGGCGTGGAAGGGAGGGAGGAAGGGAGAGAGGAAGGGAGGGAGGGAGGGAGGGAGGGAGTAAATGGGGGGATGAATGAAGAAAGATGGAGCCGCAGTGCATTCTCTTCAGACGTTATAAGCAGCAATAGCTGCTTCCAAGGCTGAACGTTTGAGGGATTAAACGGACGGTGAGTCTTTTAACGTGTCAAGAACACCTGATTTTGCCAACTTCAGGAGATCGTTGGAAACCGAGACACTGGAAACTGCTAGAATATCAGCTAGATAAACCTAGCTGTTTCTTTGAGTCAGAACTAGTCGTGAGAGAGAGAGAGAGACAGAGAGAGAGAGAGAGAGAGAGGACAAGACGAGAGAGAGAGAGATGACAAGACGAGAGAGAGAGACAGAGAGAGAGAGACAGAGAGAGATGACGAGAGAGAGAGAGAGAGAGAGAGAGGAGAGAGAGAGAGAGACAGAGAGAGAGAGAGAGAGAGAGAGAGAGAGAGAGAGAGAGACAGAGAGAGACAGAGAGAGAGAGAGACAGAGAGAGATGACGAGAGAGAGAGAGACAGAGAGAGAGAGAGAGAGAGAGACAGAGAGAGAGAGAGAGAGAGAGAGAGAGAGAGAGAGAGAGAGACAGAGAGAGAGAGACAGAGAGAGAGAGAGAGAGAGAGAGAGAGACAGAGAGAGAGAGAGACAGAGAGAGAGAGAGAGAGAGAGAGACAGAGAGAGAGAGAGACAGAGAGAGAGAGAGAGAGAGAGATGACAAGACGAGAGAGAGAGACAGAGAGAGAGAGAGAGACAGAGAGAGAGAGAGAGAGAGAGAGAGAGAGAGACAGAGAGAGAGAGAGAGAGAGAGAGAGAGACAGAGAGAGAGAGAGAGACAGAGAGAGAGAGGGGGGGCATTTTCCCAATAGAGGAACATTGAAAAGAAAAAAAGGACTTGGTTGGTTCAATCTATTAAACATTAACTACCTTGAATTCATTATGAAGTAGCTTTGATTCTAGCAGCCTCCCCCCCCCCCCACATCTCCCATCAACAGCATGCGCTGCATTATGTGTGATGCTGATTGGCTTGTTATGTTGTGGAACCAGGTGCATGCTGGGTAGAACGGCAGGGAGGCTGATTAGGACCTGGATTGGCCTTAAGCCTCTGGTTAGACCCACTGTGTGTGTGTGTGTGTGTGTGTGTGTGTGTGTGACGGTTATTAGACTTACCCGACGCCCCCTCGGTTGCTCGGAGTTAAATTGGGTCCATTGTGGAAACCGGGGTTCAATAAAGTCTGAATGCAACAACAAGACAATCTACTGCTGTTCTGCTGTTCGTTTATGTTCTGTTGGAAAAATCAACACCTCTCCTGTTGGGAGAAAATCAGCTTTCAGAGGCGATGGGAGAAAATCTATTGAACGTTCAACAATAAAAGTTTCCATGTGTTCTGAGCAGTGGAGTTCAAGAAATGGGGAACCAATGAAAAAAGAGTGTTCTCAAGACAGCCGAGAGAAGAAGAAAAAAGAACAAAGAGGAGAGAAACGCGACAGAGATGTTTTAGGACAGAGCAAACTGGTAACGATTAAACACATTCCAGCTCGTGTGATTACATCTATTGGGAATATAACAACAACAATAAAATAAAAAAAGTTTTCTTTATGAATCAAGGCGATGACAGAATTGTGACAGAGAGTCTTTGAAGTGTTCAGCGGAATTCAACGAGGAAGTAACAGAACGACCAGGAACTAGTAGATAAAACATCTCTCTCTTTCTCAACCCCCTCTTCTTTCTTTCTATCTCTCTCTCTCTATCTCTCTCTCTCTCTCTCTACCTCTCTCTATCTCTCTCTCTGTCTCTCTCTCTCTGTCTCTCTCTCTCTCTCACCCCCCCCTCTCTCTCTACCTCTCTCTCTCTCTCTCTCTCGCTCTCTCCATCTCTCTCTCCCCCCCTCTCTCCCTCTTTCACCCCCCCCTCTCTTTTCTTCTCTCCATGCTTTTCTGGCCTGGTTAATAGGGCAGCCCGGCAGATCAAAATAACATTATCTCTGATTAATCAATCAATGGCCTGGTGGCCTCCTCTCGTCCTTTAGATTGATTCCTCTGGCTGTGTGATGCAGAGGGATATCTGTGTGATACAGGGGGATATCTGTGATATCTGTGTGATACAGGGGGATATCTGTGTGATACAGGGGGATATCGGTGATATCTGTGTGATACAGGGGGATATCTGTGTGATGCAGGGGGATATCTGTGTGATGCAGGGGGATATCTGTGTGATACAGGGGGATATCTGTGTGTTGCAGGGGGATATCTGTGTGATATCTGTGTGATACAGGGGGATATCTGTGTGATGCAGGGGGATATCTGTGTGATACAGGGGGATATCTGTGTGTTGCAGGGGGATATCTGTGTGATATCTGTGTGATGCAGGGGGATATCTGTGTGATACAGGGGGATATCTGTGTGATACAGGGGGATATCTGTGTGATACAGGGGGATATCTGTGATATCTGTGTGATACAGGGGGATATCTGTGTGTTGCAGGGAGATATCTGTGTGATACATGGGGATATTTTACACCTGCATTGTTTGCTGTTTGGGGTTTTAGGCTGGGTTTCTGTACAGCACTTTGAGATATCAGCTGATGTACGAAGGGCTATATAAATACATTTGATTTGATTTGATATCTGTGTGATACAGGGGGATATCTGTGTGATGCAGGGGGATATCTGTGTGATACAGGGGGATATCTGTGTGTTGCAGGGGATATCTGTGTGATATCTGTGTGATACAGGGGATATCTGTGTGATGCAGGGGGATATGTGTGATGGAGGGGATATATGTGTGATACAGGGGGATATCTGTGTGATACAGGGGGATATCTGTGTGATACAGGGGGATATCTGTGTGTTGCAGGGTGATATCTGTGTGATACAGGGGATATCTGTGTGATAGCTGTGTGATACAGGGGGATATCTGTGTGATATCTGTGTGATACAGGGGGATATCTGTGTGATAGCTGTGTGATACAGGGGATATCTGTGATATCTGTGTGATGCAGGGGATATCTGTGTGATGCAGGGGGATATCTGTGTGATACAGGGGTATATCTGTGTGATACAGGGGGATATCTGTGTGATACAGGGGATATCTGTGTGATGCAGGGGGATATCTGTGTGATACAGGGGTATATCTGTGTGATACAGGGAGATATCTGTGTGATACAGGGGATATCTGTGTGATGCAGGGGATATCTGTGTGATGCAGGGGGATATCTGTGTGATACAGGGGTATATCTGTGTGATGCAGGGGTATATCTGTGTGATACAGGGGGATATCTGTGTGATACAGGGGGATATCTGTGTGATGCAGGGGGATATCTGTGTGATACAGGGGGATATCTGTGTGATACAGGGGATATATGTGTGATACAGGGGGATATCTGTGTGATACAGGGGGATATCTGTGTGATGCAGGGGGATATCTGTGTGATACAGGGGGATATCTGTGTGTTGCAGGGAGATATCTGTGTGATACAGGGGATATCTGTGTGATACAGGGGATATCTGCGTGATGCAGGGGATATCTGTGTGATACAGGGGATATCTGTGTGATGCAGGGGGATATCTGTGTGATGCAGAGGGATATCTGTGTGTTGCAGGGAGATATCTGTGTGATACAGGGGGATATATGTGTGATACAGGGGATATCTGTGTGATACAGGGGGATATATGTGTGATGCAGGGGGATATCTGTGTGATACAGGGGGATATCTGTGTGATACAGGGGGATATATGTGTGATACAGGGAGATATCTGTGTGATGCAGGGGGATATCTGTGTGATACAGGGGGATATCTGTGTGATACAGGGGGATATATGTGTGATACAGGGGGATATCTGTGTGATACAGGGGGGTATCTGTGTGATACAGGGGGATATATGTGTGATACAGGGAGATATCTGTGTGATGCAGGGGGATATCTGTGTGATACAGGGGGATATCTGTGTGATAGCTGTGTGATACAGGGGGATATCTGTGTGATAGCTGTGTGATACAGGGGGATATCTATGTGTTGCAGGGAGATATCTGTGTGTTACAGGGGGATATCTGTGTGATGCAGGGGGATATCTGTGTGATATCTGTGTGATACAGGGGGATATCTGTGTGTTGCAGGGGGATATCTGTGTGATACAGGGGGATATCTGTGTGATATCTGTGTGATACAGGGGGATATCTGTGTGTTGCAGGGAGATATCTGTGTGTTGCAGGGTGATATCTGTGTGATACAGGGGGATCTGTGTGATACAGGGGGATATCTGTGTGATATCTGTGTGATACAGGGGGATATCTGTGTGTTGCAGGGAGATATCTGTGTGTTGCAGGGTGATATCTGTGTGATACAGGGGGATCTGTGTGATACAGGGGGATATCTGTGTGATACAGGGAGATATCTGTGTGATACAGGGAGATATCTGTGTGTTGCAGGGATATATCTGTGTGTTGCAGGGAGATATCTGTGTGATACAGGGGGATATCTGTGTGATATCTGTGTGATACAGGGGGATATCTGTGTGTTGCAGGAAGATATCTGTGTGATACAGGGGGATATCTGTGTGATACAGGGAGATATCTGTGTGTTGCAGGGAGATATATGTGTGTTGCAGGGAGATATCTGTGTGTTACAGGGGGATATCTGTGTGATACAGGGGGATATCTGTGTGATACTGGGAGATATATGTGTGTTACAGGGGGATATCTGTGTGATACTGGGGGATATCTGTGTGATACAGGGGGATATCTGCGTGATAAAGGGAGATATCTGTGTGATACAGGGGGATATCTGTGTGATGCAGGGGGATATCTGTGTGTTGCAGGGAGATATCTGTGTGTTGCAGGGAGATATCTGTGTGTTGCAGGGGGATATCTGTGTGTTGCAGGGAGATATCTCTGTGATAAAGGGAGATATCTGTGTGTTGCAGGGGGATATCTGTGTGTTGCAGGGAGATATCTGTGTGTTGCAGGGAGATATCTGTGTGTTGCAGGGGGATATCTGTGTGTTGCAGGGAGATATCTGTGTGTTGCAGGGAGATATCTGTGTGATGCAGGGGGATATCTGTGTGTTGCAGGGAGATATCTGTGTGTTGCAGGGAGATATCTGTGTGTTGCAGGGGGATATCTGTGTGTTGCAGGGAGATATCTCTGTGATAAAGGGAGATATCTGTGTGTTGCAGGGGGATATCTGTGTGTTGCAGGGAGATATCTGTGTGTTGCAGGGAGATATCTGTGTGTTGCAGGGGGATATCTGTGTGTTGCAGGGAGATAATTGTGTGTTGCAGGGAGATATCTGTGTGGAGGTCAGTAGAAGAGCACTAGAGGCTTCGCAGCATGTGAAATGTTTTCCTGATTTGTCACACTGCTCCGCGCTGCTCAGGCTAATAAAAACCAGGACAAATACACCGGCCTCATTGATTTCTTTCTTCCATTTCTTTCTCTTTGATTTCTTTCTCCCCTCTTTATTTAAAACATTATTCCGTTCAACAGGTTATTCATTTACAAATAGAGTTCACACATTTTCACAGTTCACCTCCGGTGTTGTTGATGAGTGAAATGTGTTAGTTCGGTTCACCAGGCAGCCTTATTAACATGGAATACAGTAAGCTGGTGGAATACAGTAAGCTACATTTAAATGATGGAATACAGTAAGCTGCATTTACATTACGGAATACAGTAAGCTACATTTAAATGATGGAATTACAGTAAGCTACATTTAAATGATGGAATACAGTAAGCTGCATTTACATTACGGAATACAGTAAGCTACATTTACATGATGGAATACAGTAAGCTACATGTACATGATGGAATACAGCAAACTACATTTAAATGATGGAATTACAGTAAGCTACATTGTAATGACTCTTTTCACTGGATACATTGTAACGACTCTTTTGACTGGATACATTGTAACGACTCGACTGGATACATTGTAACGACTCGACTGGATACATTGTAACGACTCGACTGGATACATTGTAACGACTCGACTGGATACATTGTAACGACTCTCGTGGGTTGAAGAAGGGGACCAAGGTGCAGCGTGGCAGGCGTTCATGATTTTTTTATCAAACTGAACACCGCAACAAAATAACAAAGTAGAAAAAAAAACACACAGTTCTGTCAGGCAAACAAAACACCTAAACAGAAAATAACTCCCCACACAAAACCCAAACGGAAAATCACAACTCATATATGATCCCCAAATCAGAGACAACGATAGACAGCTGCCTCTGATTGGGAACCACACATGGCAACAAAAAAAAACAAAGAAATAGAAAACATAGAAACAGAAAACCTAGAATGCCCACCTTAATCACACCCTGAACCTAACCAAAAATAGAGAATTAAAAAGGCTCTCTAAGGTCAAGGCGTGACATATATTGTCAAATAAACTAGATAGGTCGCAGAGAAACATGTTGTTTTACAGAGTCAGACTACAGCAACCCTAGAGCAAATGAGCGTTAAAGTGCCTTGCTCAAGGGCACATCGACATCATTTTTACCTTGTCGGCTACTACTACATGCTAATACTACTGCCACTACTACTGCAGCTACTACTACTATTGCTACTACTGCTACTACTACTACTGCGGCTACTACTACTGCAGCATTACTACTACTGCTGCTGCTGCTGCACCACTACTACCACTACTACTGCTACTACTACTGCCACCACTACTGCAGCTACTACTACCATTGCTACTACTGCTGCTACTGCTACCACTGCTACTACTACTACTAGCACTACTACTACTGTTACTACTGCTGCTGCTACAGCTGCTGCCTGTTGCGGCTGCTACTACTACTACCATTAAAACCTACTGCTACTACTACTACTGCTAATACACTGCCACTACTAGCAGCTACTACTACTGTTATTGCTGCTACTGCTACTACTACTATTACTACTACTGCTACTGCTGCTACTGCTACTACTACTACTACTATTATTAAAACTACTACTACTATTAAAACTACTACTGCTACTACTACTACTGCTGCTACTACTACTGCTGCTGCTGCTACTGCTACTACTAATACTGCTATTATTAAAACTACAACTACTATTGCTGCTGCTACTATTATTAAAACTACTACTACTATTAAAACTACTGCTACTATTACTACTACTACTATTAAAACTGCTACTACTATTACTACTATTAAAACTACTGCTACTATTAAAACTACTACTACTATTACTACTACTATTATTATTAAAACTACCTGCTACTATTACTACTGTTAAAACTGCTACTATTACTACTGTTACTATTGCTACTATTAAAACTACTACTACTATTACTACTACTGCTACTACTACTATTACTGCTACTACTACTACTATTAAACTGCTGCTGCTATTACTACTATTAAAACTACTACTACTGCTATTAAACTACTGCTACTATTATTAAAACTACTACTACTATTATTAAACTACTGCTGCTACTATTAAAACTACTACTACTACTATTAAACTACTGCTACTATTACTACTATTAAAACTACTACTACTATTAAAACTACTACTACTGCTACTACCATTAAAACTATTACTACTACTGCTACTACTACTACTACTATTAAAACTACTACTACTATTAAAACTACTACTACTATTACTACTATTAAAACTACTACTACTATTACTACTACTGCTACTACTACTATTACTACTACTACTATTAAAACTACTACTACTATTACTACTATTAAAACTACTACTACTACTATTAAAACTACTACTACTATTATTAAAACTACTACTACTATTATTAAAACTACTACTACTATTACTACTATTAAAACTACTACTACTACTATTAAAACTACTACTACTACTATTAAAACTACTACTACTATTACTACTATTAAAACTACTACTACTATTATTAAAACTACTACTACTGCTACTACCATTAAAACTATTACTACTATTACTACTACTGCTACTACTACTACTACTATTAAAACTACTACTACTATTAAAACTACTACTACTATTATTAAAACTACTACTACTATTATTGCTACTACTACTATTATTAAAACTACTGCTACTGCTATTAAAACTACTACTACTATTATTAAAACTACTGCTACTACTATTAAAACTGCTGCTACTATTATTAAAACTACTACTACTATTATTAAAACTACTACTACTGCTACTACTATTAAAACTACTACTACTATTATTAAAACTACTACTACTATTATTAAAACTACTACTACTATTACTACTATTAAAACTACTACTACTACTATTAAAACTACTACTACTATTATTAAAACTACTACTACTATTAAAACTACTACTACTACTATTAAAACTACTACTACTATTATTAAAACTACTACTACTATTAAAACTACTACTACTATTATTAAAACTACTACTACTATTATTAAAACTACTACTACTATTATTAAAACTACTACTACTACTACTACTACTACTATTATTAAAACTACTACTACTATTATTAAAACTACTACTACTATTATTAAAACTACTACTACTATTATTAAAACTACTACTACTACTATTACTACTATTATTAAAACTACTACTACTACTATTAAAACTACTACTACTGCTACTACTATTAAAACTACTACTACTATTAAAACTACTACTACTATTAAAACTACTACTATTA
>NW_027040114.1:112500-117500 GCF_034236695.1 Oncorhynchus nerka
ATTACCTGATGTAAACTTAGGCTACAGTTTGGATGACAGCTACTGTATTGAAAATGCACAAGGCTGCACTTCTATGGCATATATCAATTTCAACAGTACTATTTAGATATTACTGTATGTGGGTTATTGATTGAAAGAGACTGGAGCACAAAGGGAAAAAAACTAAATGATAAAGAAACACCGGAAACCACCTCTAAGGCACAACTTTGCCCGCAGCACTGTTGTGCTGTCTCTACACATCCAGACGTTCCTGTCTGTCGGCCCACATATTCTCCCTAGAAAGGCCAAAACCTAGGAAGAAACCTAGAGAGGAACCAGGCTATGAGGGGTGGCCAGTCCTCTTCTGGCTGTGCCGGGTGGAGATTATAAACCTAGAGAGGAACCAGGCTATGTGGGGTGGCCAGTCCTCTTCTGGCTGTGCCAGGTGGAGATTATAAACCTAGAGAGGAACCAGGCTGTGAGGGGTGGCCAGTCATCTTCTGGCTGTGCCGGGTGGAGCCTATGTCCTCTTCTGCCTCTTCCTCTGTTTTGCCTTCCACCATGCATCCTTGCTCCTCTTCTTCCTCCTCCTCTTGGCTGTTGACCCTGTTCATTTCCTGGTCCATCCATTATTGGAAAATTGCAACTCTGTGTTTTTGGTCTGTCTATATATGCTTGCCAATTGATTCTTCATGAGATGCACCTTTGAGCAATTTAGACAACTGGTTGATTGTTGGTTGAACTAACACTTTACATTCCTTCATGAGTGAGGGTCAATTTCACCTGCACGATTCATCAATTCACGTTTTTGTACAAAAGGTCTAATAGAAATGTGTAAAACTATGCTTGACAGTTTATGACAAATAGTTCAACAATTGTGCATGTAATGGCTTATGCAAGGAACTAATGCCTAGATGTTTTGAGGGGTAAGACTATTCAACAGAGAACCATCTACTATATTTTGATCAACATGACATGAGCAATTGATAATGTGGAAGAAAGCTGACTCTTGTACATTATCAATTGCAATTTGCTCAAAAGGAATAAGAAATTGCTTTAATGACGTGCACAAGTGACTAGATGATTTGGAATTTGTACAAGTAGTTTCAAGAATTGCACTTTTGATCTAAGAAATGCACCAAAGCGACTGAGAAAAACTGTAAGGTGGGAGGAATTCTATGAGCATCATCGGGTGGGTCACAAAAAAGTTTCCATCGAAAAAAAAGTTGAGTACGGTAGATGCTGGGTGTTGTATGGCCCTATAAGGTGGATATGGGTTAGGACACCATGCTCCGAAATAGCAGCACACATGGTGATATTTCCTCCCCGTTGGCCTGGCAAATCCACAGTAGCTCTGTGACCGATGATATTTCCGACCCCGCCTTCTGCATCTGGTCAGGTTGAAGCCAGCCTCATCCACGTATACAAAGTTGTGAGAGGGTTCACCTTTATTCCAACTCCATTATACGCTATATCCCAGAACACACAGTTGAATTTGTTTTGGTAAGGAAGAGTGACATAAAATGTACATATATTGCATGTTCCTTCCACAGCAATGGAAATGTGTGCAGTTTATGCTTACTGTACTATGTATCACTATAAAATGTTGCTGTAAAGTAGTTACATAGATATATGTTTTACCTGTACATACTGGTACCGTAGCTCCTTAACTCTGTCCTCATTCCTTTGGAATGGTACACGGTACAGCTGTTTCATACTCATCTGGTTTCTATGCAGCACCCTGTCGATGGTTGAGATGCTAACCGTATGGATGTTTTCAAAGACGTCGTTGTCTTCTATAATGGTCCTTTGTATTTCCCTGAGTCTCATGGCATTGTTTACTCGGACCATGGTGCAAATAGCCTCCTCCTGTTGAGGTGTGAAAAGGCGTCCTCTGCCACCGGTTTGAGGTAATCTTGCAGTCCTATGTGGGGAAAAATGCAGTGATGCATCGCACACTTTCACATAGACAAAAACTATGTGAACACACATTTTACTGTAAAACATTGCAACTCTGTGTTGTCTATATATGCTTGCCAATTGATTCTTCATGAGATGCACCCATGAGATGCACCCATGAGATGCACCCATGAGATGCACCCATGAGATGCACCCATGAGATGCAATTTAGACAACTGGTTGATTGTTGGTTGAACTAACACTTTACATTCCTTCATGAGTGAGGGTCAATTTCACCTGCACGATTCATAAAAAAGCTGACACTTGTACATTATCAATTGCAATTTGTTCAAAGGAATAAGAAATTGTTTTAATGACGTGCACAAGTGACTAGATGATTTGGAATTTGTACAAGTAGTATCAAGAATTGCACTTTTGATCTAAGAAATGCACCAAAGCGACTGAGAAAAACTGTAACGTTATAGTGTTTAGTCTCCTCCGTATGCCTCCCAGCCTTCACAAAACATTTCCAAGGTCACGTTCATTCCTGGGGAAATGTTTAACAACTACTATAGTGTTTAGTCTCCTCCGTATGCTTCCCAGCCTTCACAAAACATTTCCAAGGTCACGTTCATTCCTGGGGAAATGTTTAACAACTACTATAGTGTTTAGTCTCCTCCGTGTGCCTCCCAGCCTTCACAAAACATTTCCAAGGTCACATTCATTCCTGGGGAAATGTTTAACAACTACTATAGTGTTTAGTCTCCTCCGTGTGCCTCCAGGCCTTCACAAAACATTTCCAAGGTCACGTTCATTCCTGGGGAAATGTTTAACAACTACTATAGTGTTTCCTCTCCTCCGTATACCTCCCAGCCTTCACAAAACATTTCCAAGGTCACGTTCATTCCTGGGGAAATGTTTAACAACTACTATAGTGTTTCCTCTCCTCCGTATACCTCCCAGCCTTCACAAAACATTTCCAAGGTCACGTTCATTCCTGGGGAAATGTTTAACAACTACTATAGTGTTTCCTCTGCTCCTTTTAAGTTAGTCTTCTTTCTTCCTGACACAATCTGCCGGAGAAAATCACAGAGAATAACTTTTCTTTTCTTCTGTCTTTAATTTCATCAGCCAATCCTGACTGACAAGCATCATTACGGATAAAATTATCTCAGTAATTATCCTGCCCAAAGGAGATTTATATCCCTTTGTTGAGGAGGGAGTGAGGAGAGGGAGAGAAGAGAGAGAGGGATGGTGCTGGGCTGTGGGTACGGTACGCGTCGTTCGTACAGGAAAGGGAAGTGCTTTGTTAAAATAGCGCCCTAATGAGCCTCCGCTCCCCTGCCGCGCGGGGGGGCCTCAGCGGCCTGCCTACCCAGAGTGCAATGCTTTTGTTCTGCCGAGTGGTGAGAGTCAGGCAGGCAGCCCGCCATCCACCCGGCCACTTACCGCCGTATGTAATTATCTCCATTTGCGGCGAGAAGCTCTGACCACATCGATACACATTCCTCCAGATTACCCCCGTGGTTCGCTCGCTCTCTCTCTCTCTGTCTCACTCTCTGATGAATGGGACAGATCTACTTTGATATTGTGAGGTGGTTGGAATCGTTCAACTGTAGGTGATATGAGGACACTGTCAAGTGTGATATTTAGAGAGAGAGAGACAGAGAGAGAGAGAGAGAGAGAGAGAGCGGTAGAGAGAGAGAGAGAGAGAGAGAGAGGTAGAATGGTAGAGAGAGAGATAGAGAAGAGAGGTAGAGAGAGGTAGAGAGAGAGAGAGAGCGAGAGAGAGAGAGAGAGAGGTAGAGAAGAGAGGTAGAGAAGAGAGGTAGAGAAGAGAGGTAGAGAGAGAGAGAGAGAGAGAGGTAGAGAGAGAGAGAGAGGTAGAGAGAGAGAGAGAGGTAGAGTGGTAGAGAGAGAGAGAGGTAGAGAGAGGTAGAGAGAGAGAGAGGTAGAGAGAGAGAGGTAGAGAGACAGACAGACAGACAGACAGACAGACAGACAGACAGACAGACAGACAGACAGACAGACAGTATCAGAGTAAACTGATTCATGGTCTAAAGGCCTTCATCCAGTGTTTTAAAGTTCTACTTAAGTAGTTTTTTCGGGGGGGTATCTGTACTTTACTATTCATATTTTTGACAACTTTTACCTTTAATTCACTACGTTCCTAAAGAAAATAATGTACTATTTACTCCATACATTTTCGTCATATCATTTTGAATGCTTAGCGGGACTGGAAAATGGTCCAATTCACGTACTTATCAAGAGAACATCCCTGGTCATCCCTACTGCCTCTGATCTGGAGGACTCACTATACAGAGAACATCCCTGGTCATCCCTACTGCCTCTGATCTGGAGGACTCACTATACAGAGAACATCCCTGGTCATCTCTACTGCCTCTGATCTGGAGGAATTACTAAACAGAGGCTGGAAGCAGTAGAGTTCTACTATAACAGCACCACTGAGTCCATACCAGAGGCTGGAAGCAGTAGAGTTCTCCTATAACAGCACCACTGAGTCCATACCAGAGGCTGGAAGCAGTAGAGTTCTACTATAACAGCACCACTGAGTCCATACCAGAGGCTGGAAGCAGTAGAGTTCTACTATAACAGCACCACTGAGTCCATACCAGAGGCTGGAAGCAGTAGAGTTCTACTATAACAGCACCACTGAGTCCATACCAGAGGCTGGTAGCAGTAGAGTACTGCTATAACAGCACCACTGAGTCCATACCAGAGGCTGGAAGCAGTAGAGTTCTACTATAACAGCACCACTGAGTCCATACCAGAGGCTGCTAGCAGTAGAGTTCTACTATAACAGCACCACTGAGTCCATACCAGAGGCTGGTAGCAGTAGAGTTCTACTATAACAGCACCACTGAGTCCATACCAGAGGCTGGAAGCAGCAGAGTTCTACTATAACAGCACCACTGAGTCCATACCAGAGGCTGGAAGGAGTAGAGTTGTACTATAACAGCACCACTGAGTCCATACCAGAGGCTGGTAGCAGTAGAGTTCTACTATAACAGCACCACTGAGTCCATACCAGAGGCTGGAAGCAGTAGAGTATTACTATAACAGCACCACTGAGTCCATACCAGAAGCTGGAAGCAGTAGAG
>NW_027040114.1:120000-127500 GCF_034236695.1 Oncorhynchus nerka
AGAGAGATGGAGAGAGAGAGAGAGACGGAGAGAGAGAGAGAGACAGAGAGAGAGAGAGAGACAGAGAGAGAGAGAGACAGAGAGAGAGAATAAAGATTGAGAGAAAGACAGAGAGGAGAGGATAAAGAGCGAGAGAGAGAGAGAGAGACAGAGAGGAGAGGATAGAGAGAAGAGAGGATAAAGAGCGAGAGAGAGAGAGAGGAGAAAGAGCGAGAGAGAGAGACAGAGAGGAGAGGATAGAGAGAAAAGAGAAGAGAAGAGAGGAGAGGATAAAGAGCGAGAGAGAGAGAGAGAGAGAGAGAGACCCCTTCTCAGGTGATTGTAAAGTAATGGTGTGTTCCTTTTGGCTTCCTGTCTGTCTGTGATGAAATGTGTACGATGTCTGGATATTGGTCAGGCCTTTAGATCTCATAAATTGTAGTCTTTTCCTGCAGTCAAATGACCTATGGGTGGAATGGTATCCATATTTTTCATAATTAATAGACTTTTCTTTTTTTTTACGCCGAAAATCCAGTGTTTCTATGTCAAACATCTGTGTTACATTTCAGTCTTCTTTGATGTACAGAACCAGTCAAAAGTTTGGACACACCTACCTATCACTCAAGGATTTTTCTTAATTTTTTTACTATTTTTTTTATTTTTACTACTTTCTACATTGTAGAAAAATAGTGAAGACATCAAAACTATGAAATAACACATATGGAATCATGTAGTAACCAAAAATAGTGTTAAACAAATCAAAATATATTTTAGATGATTTATTAAGTAGCCACCCTTTGCCGTAATGACAGCTTTGCACATTCTTGGTATTCTCTCAACCAGCTTCACCTGGAATGCTTTTCCAACAGTCTTGAAGGAGTTCCAACATATGCTGAGCACTTGTTGGCTACTTTTCATTCACTCTGTGTTTACTCTGCGGTCCAAATCATCCCAAACCATCTCAATTTGGTTGAGGTCAGGTGATTGTGGAGGCAAGGTCATCTGATGCAGCACTCCATCACTCTCCTTTTTGGTCAAATAGCCCTTAAAACAGCCTGGAGGTGTGTTGGGTCATTGTCCTGTTCAAAAACAATTGATAGTCCCACTAAGTGCAAACCAGATGGGATGGAGTATCACTGCAGAATGCTGTGGTAGCCATGCTGGTTAAGTGTGCCTTAAATTCTAAATAAATCACAGACAGTGTCACCAGCAAAGCACTCCCACACCATCACACCTCCTCCTCCATGCTTCACGGTGGGAACCACACATGCAGAGATCATCCGTTCACCTACTCTGCGTCTCACACAGACACAGTGGTTGGAACCAAACATCTCACATTTGGACTCATTAGACAAAGGAGAGATTTCCAACGGTCTGATTGGCTCGTGTTTGCCCTGCCACCTCTACACTCTAACTAGGCTACCCTGCCGCCTCTACACTCTAACCACTAGGCTACCCTGCCGCCTCTACACTCTAACCACTAGGCTACCCTGCCGCCCCTCCACTCTAACCACTAGGCTACCCCTGCCACCTCTCCCTCTAACCACTAGGCTGCCCCTGCCTCCTCTACACTCTAACCACTAGGCTACCCTGCCTCCTCTACCTCTAACCACTAGGCTACCCTGCCTCCTCTACCTCTAAACACTAGGCTACCCTGCCTCCTCTACACTCTAACCACTAGGCTACCCTGCCTCCCCTCCCTCCCTAACCACTAGGCTACCCTACCACCTCCCACTCTAACCACTAGGCTACCCTGCACCCCCTCCTCTCTAACCACTAGGCTGCCCCTGCCGCCCCTCCCTCTAACCACTAGGCTACCCTGCCGCCCCCTCCACTCTAACCACTAGGCTACCCTGCCGCCTCTCCTCTAACCACTAGGCTACCCTGCACGCCTCTGCCTCTAACCACTAGGCTACCCTACCGCCCCTCCCTCTAACCACTAGGCTACCCTGCCGCCCTCCACTCTAACCACTAGTCTACCCTGCCACCCCTCACTCTAACCACTAGTCTACCCTGCCACTTCTCCTAACCACTAGCTGCCCTGCCGCCCCTCCACTCTAACCACTAGGCTACCCTGCAGCCCCTCCACTCTAACCACAGGCACAGGGTAGCCTAGTGGTTAGAGTGTAGAGGCGGCAGGTAGCCTAGTGGTTAGAGTGGAGGGTGGCAGGGTAGCCTAGTGGTTAGAGTGTAGAGGTGGCAGGTAGCCTAGTGGTTAGAGTGTAGAGGCGGCAGGGTAGCCTAGTGGTTAGAGTGTAGAGGCGGCAGGGTAGCCTAGTGGTTAGAGTGGAGGGGCTGCAGGGTAGCCTAGTGGTTAGAGTGGAGGGGCAGCAGGGTAGCCTAGTGGTTAGAGTGGAGGGGCAGCAGGGTAGCCTAGTGGTTAGAGTGGAGGGGCTGCAGGTAGCCTAGTGGTTAGAGTGGAGGGGCTGCAGGGTAGCCTAGTGGTTAGAGGGAGGGCGGCAGGGTAGCCTAGTGGTTAGAGTGGAGGGGCTGCAGGGTAGCCTAGTGGTTAGAGTGGAGGGGGCTGCAGGGTAGCCTAGTGGTTAGAGTGGAGGGGTGGCAGGGTAGCCTAGTGGTTAGAGTGGAGGGGTGGCAGGGTAGCCTAGTGGTTAGAGTGGAGGGGCTGCAGGGTAGCATAGTGGTTAGAGGTGGAGGGGCGGCAGGGTAGCCTAGTGGTTAGAGGGAGGGGCGGCAGGGTAGCCTAGTGGTTAGAGTGGAGGGGCAGCAGGGTAGCCTAGTGGTTAGAGTGGAGGGGCTGCAGGGTAGCCTAGTGGTTAGAGTGGAGGGGCAGCAGGGTAGCCTAGTGGTTAGAGTGGAGGGGCTGCAGGGTAGCCTAGTGGTTAGAGTGGAGGGGCTGCAGGGTAGCCTAGTGGTTAGAGTGGAGGGGCGGCAGGGTAGCCTAGTGGTTAGAGTGGAGGGGCTGCAGGGTAGCCTAGTGGTTAGAGTGGAGGGGCTGCAGGGTAGCCTAGTGGTTAGAGTGGAGGGGTAGCAGGGTAGCCTAGTGGTTAGAGTGGAGGGGCTGCAGGGTAGCCTAGTGGTTAGAGTGGAGGGGCAGCAGGGTAGCCTAGTGGTTAGAGTGGAGGGGCAGCAGGGTAGCCTAGTGGTTAGAGTGGAGGGGCTGCAGGGTAGCCTAGTGGTTAGAGTGGAGGGGCAGCAGGGTAGCCTAGTGGTTAGAGTGGAGGGGCTGCAGGGTAGCCTAGTGGTTAGAGTGGAGGGGCAGCAGGGTAGCCTAGTGGTTAGAGTGGAGGGGCGGCAGGGTAGCCTAGTGGTTAGAGTGGAGGGGCGGCAGGGTAGCCTAGTGGTTAGAGTGTAGAGGCGGCAGGGTAGCCTAGTGGTTAGAGTGGAGGGGCAGCAGGGTAGCCTAGTGGTTAGAGTGGAGGGGCGGCAGGGTAGCCTAGTGGTTAGAGCGTTGGACTAGTAACCGGAAGGTTACAAGTTCATACCCCCGAGCTGACAAGGTACAAATCTGTCGTTCTGCCCCTGAACAGGCAGTTAACCCACTGTTCCTAGACCAGTTAACCCACTGTTCCTAGACCAGTTAACCCACTGTTTCTAGGCCGTCATTGAAAATAAGAATTTGTTCTTTAACTGACTTGCCTAGTTAAATAAAGGTCAAATTAAAATAAATAAAATTGTTGTTCTTTAGTAGTGGTTTCTCTGCAGCAATTCGACCAAGCATTTATTTGGCCTGCAATCTGAGGTGTAGTTAACTCTAATAAACGTATCCTCTGCAGTAGAGGTAACTCTGGGTCTTCCTTTCCTGTGGCGGTCCTCATGAGAGCCAGTTAACTCTAATGAACGTATCCTCTGCAGCAGAGGTAACTCTGGGTCTTCCTTTCCTGTGGCGGTCCTCATGAGAGCCAGTTTCATCATAGTGCTTGATGGTTTTTGTGACTGCACTTGGAAGAAACTTTCAAAGTTCTTGATATGTTCTGCATTGACTGACCTTCATGTCTTAAAGTAATGATGGACTGTCATTTCTCTTTGCTTATTTGAGCTGTTCTTGCCATAATATGGACTTGGTCTTTTACCAAATAGGTGCTATCTTCTGTCTACCACCCCTACCTGATTGGCTCAAACGCATCAACAAATAAATAACTTTTAACACCTGTTAATTGAAATGCATTCCAGGTGACTACCTCATGAAGCTGGTTGAGAGAATGCCAAGAGTGTGCAAAGCAGTCATCAAGGCAAAGGGTGCCTACTTTGAAGAATGTGTTTTGTTTAAAACTGATGATTCCATATGTGTTATTTCATAGTTTTGACGTCTTCACTATTATTCTACAATGTAGAAAATAGTAAAAAATAAAGAAAAACCCTTGAATGAGTAGATGTGTCCAAACTTTTGACTGGTACTGTATATAAAGTGTGATATCGGGATGCAAACTCAAAATGCAATACATGTCAACTCTATATCTGACATGATACAGGTGTCTTCTTTTTTCATAAGCCCATAACCATGTGAGGTGTATACTTTGGTTTCAAAGTAGATTTGTTTAAGTCTACCAATAATCCCTCTGTGTGACCCTGATTTAGCCCACTGCAGTAAAAGGTTAACATCGTCACACAGAACGCCTTGTGTTTCCTCACTAGCGAGGATACCAAATATCCTGACTCGAGACCCATTTCCTGTCTATTAACGCAACTTGTTGAAAAATAGAATCAGCTCCACCACCAAACGGATATGAAAATGTGGGATGTGGGAATATATCCTGTCTTCAACTAGCAACACATAGATATAAAACATCATTTATCCTGTCTTCAACTAGCAACACATACAGTAGATATAAAACACTATTTATCCTGTCTTCAACTAGCAACACATATATATAACTAGCATCATATAGATATAACTAGCATCACATAGATATAACTAGCAACACATAGATATAACTAGCATCACATAGATATAACTAGCATCACATAGATATAACTAGCATCATATAGATATAACTAGTATCATATAGATATAACTAGCATCACATAGATATAACTAGCATCATATAGATATAAAACATTATTTATCCTGTCTTCATCTAGCATCACATATATATAACTAGCATCATATAGATATAACTAGCATCATATAGATATAACTAGCATCATATAGATATAACTAGCAACACATAGATATAACTAGCAACACAGATATAACTAGCATCATATAGATATAACTAGCATCACATAGATATAACTAGCATCACATAGATATAACTAGCAACACATAGATATAACTAGCAACACATAGATATAACTAGCATCACATAGATATAACTAGCAACACAGATATAACTAGCATCATATAGATATAACTAGCATCACATAGATATAACTAGCATCACATAGATATAACTAGCATCACATAGATATAACTAGCATCACATAGATATAACTAGCAACACATAGATATAACTAGCAACACATAGATATAACTAGCATCACATAGATATAACTAGCATCACATATATAACTAGCATCATATAGATATAACTAGCATCACATAGATATAACTAGCAACACATAGATATAACTAGCATCACATAGATATAACTAGCAACACATAGATATAACTAGCAACACATAGATATAACTAGCATCACATAGATATAACTAGCATCACATATATAACTAGCATCATATAGATATAACTAGCATCACATAGATATAACTAGCAACACATAGATATAACTAGCATCACATAGATAACTAGCATCACATAGATATAACTAGCAACACATATATATAAAACATTATTTATCCTGTCTTCAACTAGCAACACATACAGTAGATATAAAACACTATTTATCCTGTCTTCAACTAGCAACACATATATATAACTAGCATCATATAGATATAACTAGCATCACATAGATATAACTAGCAACACATAGATATAACTAGCATCACATAGATATAACTAGTATCATATAGTTACAACTAGCATCACATAGATATAACTAGCATCATATAGATATAACTAGCATCATATAGATATAACTAGCATCACATAGATATAACTAGCATCATATAGATATAAAACATTATTTATCCTGTCTTCAACTAGCAACACATAGATATAACTAGCATCACATAGATATAACTAGCAACACATAGATATAACTAGCATCATATAGATATAACTAGCATCACATAGATATAACTAGCATCACATAGATATAACTAGCAACACATAGATATAACTAGCATCACATAGATATAACTAGCAACACAGATATAAAACATTATTTATCCTGTCTTCAACTAGCAACACATATATATAACTAGCATCATATAGATATAACTAGCATCACATAGATATAACTAGCATCACATAGATATAACTAGCATCACATAGATATAACTAGCATCACATAGATATAACTAGCATCATATAGATATAACTAGCATCATATAGATATAACTAGCATCATATTGATATAACTAGCATCATATTGATATAACTAGCATGACATAGATATAACTAGCATGATATAGATATAACTAGCATCATATATATATAACTAGCATCATATATATATAACTAGCATCATATAGATATAACTAGCATCATATAGATATAACTAGCATCATATAGATATAACTAGCATCATATTGATATAACTAGGATGACATAGATATAACTAGCATGATATAGATATAACTAGCATGATATAGATATAACTAGCATCACATAGATATAAAACATTATTTATCCTGTCTTCAACTAGCAACACATACAGTATATAACTAGCATCATATAGATATAACTAGCATCATATAGATATAACTAGCATGATATAGATATAACTAGCATCACATATATATAACAAGCATCACATAGATATAACTAGCATCACATAGATATAAAACATTAGCTATCCTGTCTTCATCTAGCAACACATAGATATAACTAGCAACACATATATATATATAACTAGCATCATATAAATATAAAACATTATTTATCCTGTCTTCATCTAGCAACACATATATATTAACTAGCATCATATAGATAACTAGCATCACATAGATATAACTAGCATCACATAGATATAACTAGCATCATATAGATATAACTCGCATCATATAGATATAAAACATAAGCTATCCTGTCTTCAACTAGCATCACATAGATATAACTAGCAACACATATATATAACTAGCATCACATAGATATAACTAGCATCACATAGATATAACTAGCATCACATAGATATAACTAGCATCACATATATATAACTAGCATCACATAGATATAACTAGCAACACATATATATAACTAGCATCACATAGATATAACTAGCATCACATAGATATAACTAGCATCACATAGATATAACTAGCATCATATAGATATAACTAGCATCATATAGATATAACTAGCATGATATAGATATAACTAGCATCACATAGATATAACTAGCATGATATAGATATAACTAGCATCATATTGATATAACTAGCATCATATTGATATAACTAGCATCATATAGATATAACTAGCATCATATAGATATAACT
>NW_027040114.1:132500-160380 GCF_034236695.1 Oncorhynchus nerka
TCTCCGGAAGGTGGTGATTGACTCCGCTGTCCTGGCGTCGTGAGGGAGTTTGTTCCACCATTGGGGGGCCAGAGCAGCGAACAGTTTTGACTGGGCTGAGCGGGAACTGTACTTCCTCAGTGGTAGGGAGGCGAGCAGGCCAGAGGTGGATGAACGCAGCGCCCTTGTTTGGGTGTAGGGCCTGATCAGAGCCTGGAGGTACTGAGGTGCCGTTCCCCTCACAGCTCCGTAGGCAAGCACCATGGTCTTGTACTTGTAATAAATTTACATAAACACTCAGACATTTTACTCAGTACTTTAACCTTTGGGAGAGATTACAGCCTCGAGCCGCTGAAAAACAACAGCATGATGATAACAAACAAAAAACATACTTCACCGTAGGGAGGGTGCCAGGTTTCCTCCAGACATGATGCTGCCACCACCATGCTTCACCGTAGGGAGGGTGCCAGGTTTCCTCCAGACATGATGCTGCCACCACCATACTTCACCGTAGGGAGGGTGCCAGGTTTCATCCAGACATGATGCTGCCACCACCATGCTTCACCGTAGGGAGGGTGCCAGGTTTCATCCAGACATGATGCTGCCACCACCATGCTTCACCGTAGGGAGGGTGCCAGGTTTCCTCCAGACATGATGCTGCCACCACCATACTTCACCGTAGGGAGGGTGCCAGGTTTCCTCCAGACATGATGCTGCCACCACCATGCTTCACCGTAGGGAGGGTGCCAGGTTTCCTCCAGACATGATGCTGCCACCACCATGCTTCACCGTAGGGAGGGTGCCAGGTTTCCTCCAGACATGATGCTGCCACCACCATGCTTCACCGTAGGGATGGTGCCAGGTTTCCTCCAGACATGATGCTGCCACCACCATGCTTCACCGTAGGGAGGGTGCCAGGTTTCCTGCAGACATGATGCTGCCACCACCATGCTTCACCGTAGGGATGGTGCCAGGATTCCTCCAGACGTGATGCTGCCACCACCATGCTTCACCGTAGGGATGGTGCCAGGTTTCCTCCAGATGTGCTGCTGCCACCACCATGCTTCACCGTAGGGATGGTGCCAGGTTTCCTCCAGACATGATGCTGCCACCACCATGCTTCACCGTAGGGATGGTGCCAGGTTTCCTCCAGACATGATGCTGCCACCACCATGCTTCACCGTAGGGATGGTGCCAGGTTTCCTCCAGATGTGATGCTGCCACCACCATGCTTCACCGTAGGGGATGGTGCCAGGTTTCCTCCAGACATGATGCTGCCACCACCATACTTCACCGTAGGGATGGTGCCAGGTTTCCTCCAGACATGATGCTGCCGCCACCATGCTTCACCGTAGGGATGGTGCCAGGTTTCCTCCAGACATGATGCTGCCCGCACCATGCTTCACCGTAGGGATGGTGCCAGGTTTCCTCCAGACATGATGCTGCCGCCACCATGCTTCACCGTATGGATGGTGCCAGGTTTCCTCCAGACGTGACGTTTGGCATTCAGGCCAAAGAGTTCAATCTAGGTTTCATCCGACCAGTGAGTCTTGTTTCTTTGAATCCCAACAGACCAAGTGGTTCCTTTTCCTGGGTGTGTTTCTCACTCTGTGTGCATGTGCATGTGTGTGTGCGTGTGTGTGTGTGTCTGCATGTGTGTGCACATGCATGTGTGTGTATGTGCGTGTGTGTGTGTGTGCGCGCGTGTGCGCGCGTGTGCGTGTGTGCGCGCATGTGCGTGTGTGTGTGTCTGCATGTGTGTGCACATGCGTGTGTGTATGTGCGTGTGCGCGCGTGTGTGTGTGTGTATGTGCATGTGTGTGCGTGCGTGTGTGTGTATATGTGCGCGCATGTGCGTGTGTGTGTGTGTGTCTGCATGTGTGTGCACATGCGTGTGTGTATGTGCGTGTGTGTGTGCGCGTGTGTGTGTGTATGTGCATGTGTGTGTGTGCGTGCGTGTGTGTGTATATGTGCGTGTGTCATGATGGGGACCTGGTAGGATGCCAGGATCAATCTGAGGACCAGCCTCCATTCGTCTGGTTCATCAAGCTGAGCGTTGCTGAGCTGCCTGATGGGTCTAGATTAGAGATGATCTGTCTGTAAGTGAGGCTCATCCATCAGGTCTGGAGAGGTGAGGGAGACCTAGCCACTTCATCACTAACTTAAACACACCTAGTCTAGTGCTGCATGGCTTCTAACTCATATCTAGTCTAGTGCTGCATGGCTTCTAACTCATATCTAGTCTAGTGCTGCATGGCTTCTAACTCATATCTAGTCTAGTGCTGCATGGTTTATTATAACTCATATCTAGTCTAGTGCTGCATGGCTTCTAACTCACATCTAGTCTACGGCTGCATGGCTTCTAACTCATATCTAGTCTAGTGCTGCATGGTTTATTATAACTCATATCTAGTCTAGTGCTGCATGGCTTCTAACTCATATCTAGTCTAGTGCTGCATGGCTTCTAACTCATATCTAGCCTAGTGCTGCATGGCTTCTAACTCATATCTAGCCTAGTGCTGCATGGCTTCTAACTCATATCTAGCCTAGTGCTGCATGGCTTCTAACTCATATCTAGTCTAGTGCTGCATGGCTTCTAACTCATATCTAGTCTAGTGCTGCATGGCTTCTAACTCATATCTAGTCTAGTGCTGCATGGCTTCTAACTCATATCTAGTCTAGTGCTGCATGGCTTCTAACTCATATCTAGTCTAGTGCTGCATGGCTTCTAACTCATATCTAGTCTAGTGCTGCATGGTTTATTATAACTCATATCTAGTCTAGTGCTGCATGGCTTCTAACTCATATCTAGTCTAGTGCTGCATGGCTTCTAACTCATATCTAGCCTAGTGCTGCATGGCTTCTAACTCATATCTAGTCTAGTGCTGCATGCCATCTAACTCATATCTAGTCTAGTGCTGCATGGCTTCTAACTCATATCTAGCCTAGTGCCTCATGGTTTATTATAACTCATATCTAGTCTAGTGCTGCATGGCTTCTAACTCATATCTAGTCTAGTGCTGCATGGCTTCTAACTCATATCTAGTCTAGTGCTGCATGGTTTATTCTAACTCACATCTAGTCTAGTGCTGCATGGCTTCTAACTCATATCTAGTCTAGTGCTGCATGGTTTATTCTAACTCACATCTAGTCTAGTGCTGCATGGCTTCTAACTCATATCTAGTCTAGTGCTGCATGGCTTCTAACTCATATCTAGTCTAGTGCTGCATGGTTTATTCTAACTCACATCTAGTCTAGTGCTGCATGGCTTCTAACTCATATCTAGTCTAGTGCTGCATGGTTTATTCTAACTCACATCTAGTCTAGTGCTGCATGGCTTCTAACTCATATCTAGTCTAGTGCTGCATGGCTTCTAACTCATATCTAGTCTAGTGCTGCATGGCTTCTAACTCATATCTAGTCTAGTGCTGCATGGTTTATTCTAACTCACATCTAGTCTAGTGCTGCATGGCTTCTAACTCATATCTAGTCTAGTGCTGCATGGCTTCTAACTCATATCTAGTCTAGTGCTGCATGGTTTATTCTAACTCACATCTAGTCTAGTGCTGCATGGCTTCTAACTCATATCTAGTCTAGTGCTGCATGGTTTATTATAACTCACTCTAACCACCTAGCCTCGTCCTCCTCTTCATCACTCTAACCACTTAGCCTTGTCCTTCCCCAGAGCTGCATGTCTGAGACTATAAGAAGAACCCGGCCTGTCTTCATATATAGTTAACCTGGAATTAATGTCCGCCACTTTATCAAACTTTAAAAATAAAATCAAAACATGTAAAAATGGATATCGTTCACCAATTGCATTTTTCCCTCATCAGAATGAGGACATACTTCATCGCAACAGGCCCTGGCTGGAGATACGGAGATTCATCACAACAGGCCCTGGCTGGAGATACAGAGATTCATCACAACAGGCCCTGGCTGGAGATACGGAGATTCATCACAACAGGCCCTGGCTGGAGATACAGAGATTCATCACAACAGGCCCTGGCTGGAGATACGAAGATTCATCACAACAGAGATTCATCACAACAGGCCCTGGCTGCCGATACGGAGATTCATCACAACAGGCCCTGGCTGGAGATACAGAGATTCATTACAACAGGCCCTGGCTGGAGATACGGAGATTCATCACAACAGGCCCTGGCTGGAGATACAGAGATTCATCACAACAGGCCCTGGCTGGAGATACAGAGATTCATCACAACAGAGATTCATCACAACAGGCCCTGGCTGGAGATACGGAGATTCATCACAACAGGCCCTGGCTGGAGATACAGAGATTCATCACAACAGGCCCTGGCTGGAGATACAGAGATTCATCACAACAGGCCCTGGCTGGAGATACAGAGATTCATCACAACAGGCCCTGGCTGCCGATACGGAGATTCATCACAACAGGCCCTGGCTGGAGATACGGAGATGCATCACAACAGGCCCTGGCTGGAGATACAGAGATTCATCACAACAGGCCCTGGCTGGAGATACAGAGATTCATCACAACAGGCCCTGGCTGGAGATACAGAGATTCATCACAACAGGCCCTGGCTGGAGATACAGAGATTCATCACAACAGGCCCTGGCTGGAGATACAGAGATTCATCACAACAGGCCCTGGCTGGAGATACAGAGATTCATCACAACAGGCCCTGGCTGGAGATACAGAGATTCATCACAACAGGCCCTGGCTGGAGATACAGAGATTCATCACAACAGGCCCTGGCTGCCGATACGGAGATTCATCACAACAGGCCCTGGCTGGAGATACGGAGATTCATCACAACAGGCCCTGGCTGGAGATACAGAGATTCATCACAACAGGCCCTGGCTGCCGATACGGAGATTCATCACAACAGGCCCTGGCTGGAGATACAGAGATTCATCACAACAGAGATTCATCACAACAGGCCCTGGCTGGAGATACGGAGATGCATCACAACAGGCCCTGGCTGGAGATACAGAGATTCATCACAACAGGCCCTGGCTGGAGATACAGAGATTCATCACAACAGGCCCTGGCTGCCAATACAGAGATTCATCACAACAGGCCCTGGCTGCCGATACAGAGATTCATCACAACAGGCCCTGGCTGGAGATACAGAGATTCATCACAACAGGCCCTGGCTGCCGATACAGAGATTCATCACAACAGGCCCTGGCTGGAGATACAGAGATTCATCACAACAGGCCCTGGCTGCCGATACAGAGATTCATCACAACAGGCCCTGGCTGGAGATACAGAGATTCATCACAACAGAGATTCATCACAACAGGCCCTGGCTGGAGATACGGAGATTCATCACAACAGGCCCTGGCTGGAGATACAGAGATTCATCACAACAGGCCCTGGCTGGAGATACAGAGATTCATCACAACAGGCCCTGGCTGGAGATACAGAGATTCATCACAACAGGCCCTGGCTGGAGATACGAAGATTCATCACAACAGAGCTTCATCACAACAGGCCCTGGCTGGAGATACAGAGATTCATCACAACAGGCCCTGGCTGGAGATACGGAGATTCATCACAACAGGCCCTGGCTGGAGATACGAAGATTCATCACAACAGAGCTTCATCACAACAGGCCCTGGCTGGAGATACAGAGATTCATCACAACAGGCCCTGGCTGGAGATACAGAGATTCATCACAACAGAGATTCACCACAACAGGCCCTGGCTGGAGATACGGAGATTCATCACAACAGGCCCTGGCTGGAGATACAGAGATTCATCACAACAGGCCCTGGCTGGAGATACAGAGATTCATCACAACAGGCCCTGGCTGAGATACAGAGATTCATCACAACAGAGATTCATGACAACAGGCCCTGGCTGGAGATACGGCGATTCATCACAACAGGCCCTGGCTGGAGATACGGAGATGCATCACAACAGGCCCTGGCTGGAGATACAGAGATTCATCACAACAGGCCCTGGCTGGAGATACAGAGATTCATCACAACAGGCCCTGGCTGCCGATACAGAGATTCATCACAACAGGCCCTGGCTGCCGATACAGAGATTCATCACAACAGGCCCTGGCTGGAGATACAGAGATTCATCACAACAGGCCCTGGCTGCCGATACAGAGATTCATCACAACAGGCCCTGGCTGGAGATACAGAGATTCATCACAACAGGCCCTGGCTGCCGATACAGAGATTCATCACAACAGGCCCTGGCTGGAGATACAGAGATTCATCACAACAGAGATTCATCACAACAGGCCCTGGCTGGAGATACGGAGATTCATCACAACAGGCCCTGGCTGGAGATACAGAGATTCATCACAACAGGCCCTGGCTGGAGATACAGAGATTCATCACAACAGAGATTCATCACAACAGGCCCTGGCTGGAGATACGGAGATTCATCACAACAGGCCCTGGCTGGAGATACGGAGATTCATCACAACAGGCCCTGGCTGGAGATAGAGAGATTCATCACAACAGGCCCTGGCTGCCGATACAGAGATTCATCACAACAGAGATTCATGACAACAGGCCCTGGCTGGATATACGGAGATTCATCACAACAGGCCCTGGCTGGAGATACAGAGATTCATCACAACGGGCCCTGGCTGGAGATACAGAGATTCATCACAACAGGCCCTGGCTGGAGATACAGAGATTCATCACAACAGGCCCTGGCTGGAGATACAGAGATTCATCACAACAGGCCCTGGCTGGAGATACAGAGATTCATCACAACAGGCCCTGGCTGGAGATACAGAGATTCATCACAACAGAGATTCATGACAACAGGCCCTGGCTGGAGATACAGAGATTCATCACAACGGGCCCTGGCTGGAGATACAGAGATTCATCACAACAGGCCCTGGCTGGAGATACGGCGATTCATCACAACAGAGATTCATCACAACAGAGATGCATCACAACAGGCCCTGGCTGCTGATAAGAGAGTTTGCCTCTGGACGCACCTCATCGGAAACCTCTGTCTCAAAGCCTCGGATCCGGATTACGTTCAGCTTGTTATTTTATGCACGTGGCGTCTGCTCAGACTCCCCTTCACACTCCTCTCTTTACCCTCTTCTGAACCATAACGACGTTCTCCCATTTCTGAACAGTTGAAATAAATAAACCCTGCTGTGATGTGAACGAGCGTATCCCCAAAAGTATATATCGAAGGCTATAAAGAAAAACTTCTCCGTCTGCAGTGGCTCGATATGCTGCCTAGATAGCTGTATGTAAGTCACCACAACGGGCAGAAACACAATCTGTGTTCAACTACAAACAGACCCGACCAACTGCTATTTCACTTCTCAATGATCACGCAAGGAGGCAGACTACCTGTTCCACCTCTGGGAAGCAGAACGTTCTAGGCTGACTACCTGATCCAGCTCTGGGAAGCAGAACGTTCTAGGCAGACTCGCTGTTCCACCTCTGGGAAGCAGAACGTTCTAGGCAGACTCGCTGTTCCACCTCTGGGCAGCAGAGCGTTCTAGGCAGACTCGCTGTTCCACCTCTGGGAAGCAGAACGTTCTAGGCAGACTCGCTGTTCCACCTCTGGGAAGCAGAACGTTCTAGGCTGACTACCTGATCCAGCTCTGGGAAGCAGAACGTTCTAGGCAGACTCGCTGTTCCATCTCTGGGAAGCAGAACGTTCTAGGCAGACTCGCTGTTCCACCTCTGGGAAGCAGAACGTTCTAGGCTGACTACCTGATCCAGCTCTGGGAAGCAGAACGTTCTAGGCAGACTCGCTGTTCCACCTCTGGGAAGCAGAACGTTCTAGGCAGACTACCTGTTCCACCTCTGGAAAGCAGAACGTTCTAGGCAGACTACCTGTTCCACCTCTGGGAAGCAGAACGTTCTAGGCAGACTACCTGTTCCATCTCTGGGAAGCAGAACGTTCTAGGCAGACTTGCTGTTCCAACTCTGGGAAGCAGAACGTTCTAGGCAGACTACCTGATCCAGCTCTGGGAAGCAGAACGTTCTAGGCAGACTCGCTGTTCCACCTCTGGGAAGCAGAACGTTCTAGGCTGACTACCTGATCCAGCTCTGGGAAGCAGAACGTTCTAGGCAGACTCGCTGTTCCACCTCTGGGAAGCAGAACGTTCTAGGCAGACTACCTGTTCCACCTCTGGGAAGCAGAACGTTCTAGGCAGACTACCTGTTCCACCTCTGGGAAGCAGAACGTTCTAGGCAGACTACCTGTTCCATCTCTGGGAAGCAGAACGTTCTAGGCAGACTTGCTGTTCCACCTCTGGGAAGCAGAACGTCTCTAGGCAGACTCGCTGTTCCACCTCTGGGAAGCAGACTCGCTGTTCCACCTCTGGGAAGCAGAACGTTCTAGGCAGACTACTTGTTCCACCTCTGGGCAGCAGAACGTTCTAGGCAGACTCGCTGTTCCACCTCTGGGAAGCAGAACGTTCTAGGCAGACTACCTGTTCCATCTCTGGGAAGCAGAACGTTCTAGGCAGACTTGCTGTTCCACCTCTGGGAAGCAGAACGTTCTAGGCAGACTCGCTGTTCCACCTCTGGGAAGCAGACTCGCTGTTCCACCTCTGGGAAGCAGAACGTTCTAGGCAGACTACTTGTTCCACCTCTGGGCAGCAGAACGTTCTAGGCAGACTCGCTGTTCCACCTCTGGGAAGCAGAACGTTCTAGGCAGACTCGCTGTTCCACCTCTGGGAAGCAGAACATTCTAGGCTGACTACCTGTTCCACCTCTGGGAAGCAGAACGTTCTAGGCAGACTACCTGTTCCACCTCTGGGAAGCAGAACATTCTAGGCAGACTCGCTGTTCCACCTCTGGGAAGCAGAACGTTCTAGGCAGACTACTTGTTCCACCTCTGGGCAGCAGAACGTTCTAGGCAGACTCGCTGTTCCACCTCTGGGAAGCAGAACGTTCTAGGCAGACTCGCTGTTCCACCTCTGGGAAGCAGAACATTCTAGGCTGACTACCTGTTCCACCTCTGGGAAGCAGAACGTTCTAGGCTGACTACCTGTTCCACCTCTGGGAAGCAGAACGTTCTAGGCTGACTACCTGTTCCACCTCTGGGAAGCAGAACGTTCTAGGCTGACTACCTGTTCCACCTCTGGGCAGCAGAACGTTCTAGGCAGACTCGCTGTTCCACCTCTGGGAAGCAGAACGTTCTAGGCAGAATACCTGTTCCACCTCTGGGAAGCAGAACGTTTCTAGGCAGACTACCTGATCCACCTCTGGGAAGCAGAACGTTCTAGGCAGACTACCTGTTCCACCTCTGGGAAGCAGAACGTTCTAGAGACTCGCTGTTCCACCTCTGGGAAGCAGAACGTTCTAGGCAGACTACCTGATCCACCTCTGGGAAGCAGAATGTTCTAGGCAGACTCGCTGTTCCACCTCTGGGAAGCAGAATGTTCTAGGCAGACTCGCATCCACCTCTGGGAAGCAGAACGTTCTAGGCTGACTACCTGATCCACCTCTGGGAAGCAGAACGTTCTAGGCAGACTACCTGTTCCACCTCTGGGAAGCAGAACGTTCTAGGCAGACTCGCTGTTCCACCTCTGGGAAGCAGAACGTTCTAGGCAGACTCGCTGTTCCACCTCTGGGAAGCAGAACGTTCTAGGCAGACTCGCTGTTCCACCTCTGGGAAGCAGACTCGCTGTTCCACCTCTGGGAAGCAGAACGTTCTAGGCAGACTACTTGTTCCACCTCTGGGCAGCAGAACGTTCTAGGCAGACTCGCTGTTCCACCTCTGGGAAGCAGAACGTTCTAGGCAGACTCGCTGTTCCACCTCTGGGAAGCAGAACATTCTAGGCTGACTACCTGTTCCACCTCTGGGAAGCAGAACGTTCTAGGCAGACTACCTGTTCCACCTCTGGGAAGCAGAACATTCTAGGCAGACTCGCTGTTCCACCTCTGGGAAGCAGAACGTTCTAGGCAGACTCGCTGTTCCACCTCTGGGCAGCAGAACGTTCTAGGCAGACTCGCTGTTCCACCTCTGGGAAGCAGAACGTTCTAGGCAGACTACTTGTTCCACCTCTGGGCAGCAGAACGTTCTAGGCAGACTCGCTGTTCCACCTCTGGGAAGCAGAACGTTCTAGGCAGACTCGCTGTTCCACCTCTGGGAAGCAGAACATTCTAGGCTGACTACCTGTTCCACCTCTGGGAAGCAGAACGTTCTAGGCTGACTACCTGTTCCACCTCTGGGAAGCAGAACGTTCTAGGCTGACTACCTGTTCCACCTCTGGGAAGCAGAACGTTCTAGGCTGACTACCTGTTCCACCTCTGGGCAGCAGAACGTTCTAGGCAGACTCGCTGTTCCACCTCTGGGAAGCAGAACGTTCTAGGCAGAATACCTGTTCCACCTCTGGGAAGCAGAACGTTCTAGGCAGACTACCTGATCCACCTCTGGGAAGCAGAACGTTCTAGGCAGACTACCTGTTCCACCTCTGGGAAGCAGAACGTTCTAGAGAGACTCGCTGTTCCACCTCTGGGAAGCAGAACGTTCTAGGCTGACTACCTGTTCCACCTCTGGGAAGCAGAACGTTCTAGGCTGACTACCTGTTCCACCTCTGGGAAGCAGAACGTTCTAGGCTGACTACCTGTTCCACCTCTGGGCAGCAGAACGTTCTAGGCAGACTCGCTGTTCCACCTCTGGGAAGCAGAACGTTCTAGGCAGAATGCCTGTTCCACCTCTGGGAAGCAGAACGTTCTAGGCAGAATACCTGTTCCACCTCTGGGAAGCAGAACGTTCTAGGCAGACTACCTGATCCACCTCTGGGAAGCAGAACGTTCTAGGCAGACTACCTGTTCCACCTCTGGGAAGCAGAACGTTCTAGAGAGACTCGCTGTTCCACCTCTGGGAAGCAGAACGTTCTAGGCAGACTACCTGATCCACCTCTGGGAAGCAGAATGTTCTAGGCAGACTCGCTGTTCCACCTCTGGGAAGCAGAATGTTCTAGGCAGACTCGCATCCACCTCTGGGAAGCAGAACGTTCTAGGCTGACTACCTGATCCACCTCTGGGAAGCAGAACGTTCTAGGCAGACTACCTGTTCCACCTCTGGGAAGCAGAACGTTCTAGGCAGACCGCTGTTCCACCTCTGGGAAGCAGAACGTTCTAGGCAGACTCGCTGTTCCACCTCTGGGAAGCAGAACGTTCTAGGCAGACTCGCTGTTCCACCTCTGGGAAGCAGAACGTTCTAGGCAGACTCGCTGTTCCACCTCTGGGAAGCAGAACGTTCTAGGGCTGACTACCTGTTCCACCTCTGGGAAGCAGAATGTTATGATAATCTACATAGTTATTCTGCTTTAGACTGTCTCCCTATTGGTGATGATAATCAGAAGATATCTAGACAGCAGAGTGGAACACTGAGCAGAAGATATCTAGACAGCAGAGTGGAACACTGATTAGAAGATATCTAGACAGCAGAGTGGAACACTGAGCAGAAGATATCTAGACAGCAGAGTGGAACACTGAGCAGAAGATATCTAGACAGCAGAGTGGAACACTGAGCAGAAGATATCTAGAAAGCAGAGGGAACACTGAGCAGGAGATATCTAGACAGCAGAGTGGAACACTGAGCAGAAGATATCTAGACAGCAGAGTGGAACACTGATTAGAAGATATCTAGACAGCAGAGTGGAACACTGAGCAGAAGATGTGGACAGCAGAGTGGAACACTGAGCAGAAGATGGACAGCAGAGTGGAACACTGAGCAGAAGATATCTAGACAGCAGAGTGGAACACTGAGCAGAAGCTGTGGGCAGCAGATAGATAACAAAAAAATAGATCCTGCACATGTGCAGAAATCTCTGTATCAATAGCCAAGGCACGTCGGGGTTCAGAAAGTCCAGAACCGCAGCCACTCATCCTCAACCCTCTCTCTCAACCCCTCTCTCCCTCAGACTCAACCCTCTCTCTCCTCAACAGACTCAACCTCTCTCCCTCAACCCTCTCTCCTCAGACTCAACCCTCTCTCCCTCAACCTCTCTCTCTCAACAGACTCAACCCCTCAACAGACTCAAGCCCTCTCTCCTCAACAGGCTCAACGCCTCCCTCAACAGGCTCAACCCCCTCTCTCCCTCAACAGACTCAACCCCTCTCTCCCCTCAACAGACTCAACCCCCTCTCTCCCTGAACAGACTCAACCCTCTCTCCCTCAACAGACTCAACCCCTCTCTCCCTCAACAGACTCAACCCCTCTCTCCCTCGACAGACTCAACCCTCTCTCTCCCCGACAGACTCAACCCCTGTCTCTCCCTCAGACTCAACCCTCTCTCTCCCTCAGACTCAACCCCTCTCTCTCCCTCAGATTCAACCCCCTCTCTCTCCCTCAGATTCAACCCCTCTCTCTCCTCAGATTCAACCCTCTCTCTCCCTCAGATTCAACCCCTCTCTCTCCCTCAACAGACTCAACCCTCTCTCCCCTCAACAGACTCAACCCATCAACAGACTCAACCCTCAACAGACTCAACCCTCAACAGACTCAACCCCTCAACAGACTCAACCCCTCTCTCCCCCTCAACAGAACAACCCCTCTCTCTCCCTCAACAGACTCAACCCCTCTCTCCCTCAACAGACTCAACCCTCTCCTTCCTCAACAGACTCAACCCCTCTCCCTCCCTCAACAGACTCAACCCCTCTCTCCCTCAACAGACTCAACGCCTCTCTCTCCCTCAGACTCAACCCCCTCTCCCTCAACAGACTCAACCCTCTCTCTCCCTCAACAGACTCAACCCTCAACACTCAACCCCCCTCTCTCCCTGAACAGACTCAACCCCTCTCCCTCCTCGACAGACTCAACCCCCCACTCTCCCTCAGACTCAACCCCTCTCTCCTCAACAGACTCAACCCCCTCAACAGACTCAACTCCTCTCTCTCCCTCAACAGACTCAATCCCTCTCCCTCCCTCGACAGACTCAACCCCTCTCTCCCTCAAGACTCAACCCCTCTCTCCCTCAACAGACTCAACCCCTCTCTCTCCCTCAACAGACTCAACTCCCTCAACAGACTCAACCTCTCTCTCACAGAACAGACTCAACCCCTCTCTCCCTCAACAGACTCAACCCCTCAACAGACTCAACCCCTCTCTCTCCCTCGACAGACTCCAACCCCTCTCTCCCTCAACAGACTCAACCCCTCTCTCTCCTCAACAGACTCAACCCCTCAACAGACTCAACCCCTCTCCCTTCCTCAACAGACAACCCTCAGACTCAACCCCTCTCTCCCTCAACAGACTCAACCCCCTCTCTCCCTCAACCCCTCTCTCCCTCAACAGACTCAACCCCCTCTCTCAACAGACTCAACCCCCTCTCTCTCTCAACAGACTCAACCCCTCTCTCTCCCTCAACAGACTCAACCCCTCTCCCTCCCTCAACAGACTCAACCCCTCTCTCCCTCAACAGACTCAACCTCTCTCTCCTCAACAGACTCCCCCCTCTCTCCAACAGACTCAACCCTCTCTCCCTCAACAGACTCAACCCTCTCTCCCCAACAGACTCAACCCCTCCCTTCCTCAACAGACTCAACCCCTCTCCCTTCCTCAACAGACTCAACCCCTCTCTCCCTCAACAGACTCAACCCCTCTCCCTCCCTCAACAGACTCAACCCTCTCTCTCCCTCAACAGACTCAACCCCTCTCTCCCTCAACAGACTCAACCCCTCTCTCCCTCAACAGACTCAACCCCTCTCTCTCCTCAGACTCAACCCCTCTCTCCTCAACAGACTCAACCCCTCTCTCCTCAACAGACTCAACCCCTCTCCCTTCCTCAACAGACTCAACCCCTCTCCTCCCTCAACAGACTCAACCCCTCTCTCCCTCAACAGACTCAAACAGACTCAACCTCTCTCTCCCTCAACAGACTCAACCCCTCAACAGACTCAACCCTCTCTCCCTGAACAGACTCAACCCCTCTCCCTCCCTCGACAGACTCAACCCCCCACTCTCCCTCAGACTCAACCCCTCTCTCCCTCAACAGACTCAACCCTCAACAGACTCAACCCCTCTCTCCCTCAACAGACTCAGCCCCTCTCCCTCCCTCGACAGACTCAACCCCTCTCTCTCCCTCAAGACTCAAGCCCCTCTCCCTCACAGACTCAACCCTCTCGCTCCCTCAACAGACTCAACCCCTCTCCCTCCTCACTCAACAGACTCAACTCCCCTCAACAGACTCAACCCCTCTCTCTCCCTCAACAGACTCAAACAGACTCAACCCTCTCTCTCCCTCAACAGACTCAACCCCTCTCTCTCCTCAACAGACTCAACCCCTCAACAGACTCAACCCCTCTCCCTTCCTCAACAGACAACCCTCAGACTCAACCCCTCTCTCCCTCAACAGACTCAACCCCTCTCAACCCCTCTCCCCTCAACAGACTCAACCCCTCTCTCAACAGACTCAACCCCTCTCTCCTCTCAACAGACTCAACCCCTCTCTCTCCCTCAACAGACTCAACCCCCTCTCCCTCCCTCAACAGACTCAACCCCTCTCTCTCCCTCAACAGACTCAACCCCCTCTCTCCCTCAACAGACTCAACTCCCTCCTCCAACAGACTCAACCCTCTCTCCTCAACAGACTCAACCCCTCTCTCCCCAACAGACTCAACCCCTCTCCTTCCTCAACAGACTCAACCCCTCTCCTTCCTCAACAGACTCAACCCCTCTCTCCCTCAACAGACTCAACCCCTCTCCCTCCCTCAACAGACTCAACCCCCTCTCTCCCTCAACAGACTCAACCCTCTCTCTCCCTCAACAGACTCAACCCCTCTCTCCCTCAGACTCAACCCCTCTCTCTCCCTCAGACTCAACCCCTCTCTCTCCCTCAACAGACTCAACCCCTCTCTCCCTCAACAGACTCAACCCCTCTCCCTTCCTCAACAGACTCAACCCCTCTCCTCCCTCAACAGACTCAACCCCTCTCTCCCTCAACAGACTCAACGCCTCTCTCTCCCTCAGACTCAACCCCTCTCTCTCCCTCAACAGACTCAACCCCTCTCTCTCCCTCAACAGACTCAACCCTCAACAGACTCAACCCCTCTCTCCCTGAACAGACTCAACCCCTCTCCCTCCCTCGACAGACTCAACCCCCCACTCTCCCTCAGACTCAACCCCTCTCTCTCCCTCAACAGACTCAACCCCTCAACAGACTCAACTCCTCTCTCTCCCTCAACAGACTCAATCCCTCTCCTCCTCGACAGACTCAACCCCTCTCTCTCCTCAAGACTCAACCCTCTCTCCTCAACAGACTCAACCCCTCTCTCTCCCTCAACAGACTCAACCCTCAACAGACTCAACCCCTCTCTCTCACTCAACAGACTCAACCCCTCAACAGACTCAACCCCTCTCTCTCCCTCAACAGACTCAACCCCTCTCCCTCCCTCGACAGACTCAACCCCTCTCTCTCCCTCAACAGACTCAACCCCTCTCTCTCCCTCAACAGACTCAACCCTCAACAGACTCAACCCCTCTCCCTTCCTCAACAGACAGCCCCTCAGACTCAACCCCTCTCTCTCCCTCAACAGACTCAACCCCTCTCTCCCTCAACCCCTCTCTCCCTCAACAGACTCAACCCTCTCTCTCAACAGACTCAACCCCTCTCTCCTCTCAACAGACTCAACCCCTCTCTCTCCTCAACAGACTCAACCCCTCTCTCTCCTCAACAGACTCAACCCCTCTCTCTCCCTCCAACAGACTCAACCCCCCTCTCTCTCCAACAGACTCAACCCCTCTCTCCCTCAACAGACTCAACCCCTCTCTCCCCAACAGACTCAACCCCTCTCCCTTCCTCAACAGACTCAACCCCTCTCCCTTCCTCAACAGACTCAACCCCTCTCTCTCCCTCAACAGACTCAACCCCTCTCCCTCCCTCAACAGACTCAACCCCTCTCTCTCCCTCAACAGACTCAACCCCTCTCTCTCCCTCAACAGACTCAACCCCTCTCTCCCTCAGACTCAACCCCTCTCTCTCCCTCAGACTCAACCCCTCTCTCTCCCTCAGACTCAACCCCTCTCTCTCCCTCAACAGACTCAACCCCTCTCCCTCGACAGACTCAACCCCTCTCTCTCCCTCAACAGACTCAACCCCTCTCTCTCCCTCAACAGACTCAACCCCTCAACAGACTCAACCCCTCTCTCTCCCTCAACAGACTCAACCCATCTCTCTCCCTCAACAGACTCAACCCCTCTCTCTCCTCAACAGACTCAACCCCTCTCCTCCCTCGACAGACTCAACCCCCTCTCCCCTCAACAGACTCAACCCCTCTCTCTCCCTCAACAGACTCAACCCCTCTCTCTCCCTCAACAGACTCAACCCCTCTCTCCCTCAACAGACCCTCAACAGACTCAACCCCTCTCCCTTCCTCAACAGACTCAACCCCTCAGACTCAACCCCCCTCTCTCCCTCAACAGACTCAACCCCTCAACAGACTCAACCCTCTCTCCCCTCAACAGACTCTCTCCCTCAACAGACTCAACCCCTCAGACTCAACCCCTCTCTCTCCCTCAGACTCAACCCCTCTCTCTCCCTCAACAGACTCAACCCCTCAACAGACTCAACCCCTCTCCTTCCTCAACAGACTCAACCCTCTCCCTCCCTCAACACAGACTCAACCCTCTCTCTCCCTCAGACTCAACCCCTCTCTCTCCCTCAACAGACTCAACCCCCTCTCTCTCCCTCAACAGACTCAACCCCTCAACAGACTCAACCCCTCTCTCCCTGAACAGACTCAACCCCTCTCCCTCCTCGACAGACTCACCCCCACTCTCCCTCAGACTCAACCCCCTCTCTCCCTCAACAGACTCAACCCCTCAACAGACTCAACTCCTCTCTCTCCCTCAACAGACTCAACCCTCTCCCTCCTCGACAGACTCAACCCCCTCTCTCCCTCAGACTCAACCCCCTCTCTCCCTCAACAGACTCAACCCCTCTCTCTCCCTCAACAGACTCAACCCCTCAACAGACTCAACCCCTCTCTCTCCTCAACAGACTCAACCCCTCAACAGACTCAACCCCTCTCTCCCTCAACAGACTCAACCCTCTCCCTCCCTCGACAGACTCAACCCCTCTCTCTCCCTCAACAGACTCAACCCCCTCTCTCCCTCAACAGACTCAACCCCTCAACAGACTCAACCCCTCTCCCTTCCTCAACAGACAACCCTCAGACTCCCCTCTCTCTCCCTCAACAGACTCAACCCCTCTCTCCCTCAACAGACTCAACCCCTCTCTCAACAGACTCAACCCCTCTCTCTCCTCAACAGACTCAACCCCTCTCTCTCCCTCAACAGACTCAACCCCTCTCCCTCCCTCAACAGACTCAACCCCTCTCTCTCCCTCAACAGACTCAACCCCTCTCTCTCCCTCAACAGACTCAACCCCTCTCTCTCCCCAACAGACTCAACCCCTCTCTCCTCAACAGACTCAACCCCTCTCTCCCCAACAGACTCAACCCCTCTCCCTTCCTCAACAGACTCAACCCCTCTCCTTCCTCAACAGACTCAACCCCTCTCTCTCCCTCAACAGACTCAACCCTCTCTCCCTCCCTCAACAGACTCAACCCTCTCTCTCCCTCAACAGACTCAACCCCTCTCTCTCCCTCAACAGACTCAACCCCTCTCTCCCTCAGACTCAACCCTCTCTCTCCCTCAGACTCAACCCCCTCTCCCTCAGACTCAACCCCTCTCTCTCCCTCAACAGACTCAACCCCCTCCCCCTCGACAGACTCAACCCCTCTCTCTCCCTCAACAGACTCAACCCCTCTCTCTCCCTCAACAGACTCAACCCCTCAACAGACTCAACCCCTCTCTCTCCCTCAACAGACTCAACCCATCTCCTCCTCTCTCAACCCTCTCTCTCCTCAACAGACTCAACCCCTCTCCCTCCCTCAACAGACTCAACCCCTCTCTCCCCCTCAACAGACTCAACCCCTCTCTCCCTCAACAGACTCAACCCCTCTCTCTCCCTCAACAGACTCAACCCCTCTCTCTCCCTCAACAGACTCAACCCCTCTCTCTCCCTCAACAGACTCAACCCCTCAACAGACTCCCTCTCCCTTCCTCAACAGACTCAACCCCCTCAGACTCAACCTCTCTCTCTCCCTCAACAGACTCAACCCCCTCTCTCCCCCAACAGACTCAACCCCCTCCCTCCCTCAACAGACTCAACCCCTCTCTCTCCTCAACCCCTCTCTCCCTCAAGCCCTCTCCCTCAACCCTCAACAGACTCAACCCTCTCTCTCCCTCAACAGACTCAACCCCTCTCTCCCTCAACAGACTCAACCCCTCTCTCTCCCTCAACAGACTCAACCCTCTCTCCCTCAACTCCCTCCCTCAACAGACTCAACCCCTCTCTCCCCTCAACAGACTCAACCCCTCTCTCTCCCTCAGACTCAACCCCCTCTCTCTCAGACTCAACCCTCTCTCTCCCTCAACAGACTCAACCCCTCTCTCTCCCTCAACAGACTCAACCCTCTCCCTCCTCAACAGACTCAACCCCTCCCCCTCAACAGACTCAACCCCTCTCTCTCCCTCAACAGACTCAACCCCTCTCTCTCCCTCAACAGACTCAACCCCTCTCCCTCCCTCAACAGACTCAACCCCTCAACAGACTCAACCCCTCAACAGACTCAACCCCTCTCTCTCCCTCAACAGACTCAACCCCTCTCTCCCTCAAAAGACTCAACCCCTCAACAGACTCACCCCCTCAACAGACTCAACCCCTCTCTCTCCCTCAACAGACTCAACCTCTCTCTCTCCCTCAACAGACTCAACCCCTCTCTCTCCCTCAACAGACTCAACCCCTCTCTCCCTCAACAGACTCAACCTCCCTCAACAGACTCAACCCCTCTCTCCCTCAAAAGACTCAAGCCCCCTCCCTCCCTCAACAGACTCAACCCCTCTCTCTCAACAGACCCTCCCTCAACAGACTCAACCCCTCTCCCTCCCTCAACAGACTCAACCCCTCTCTCCCAACAGACTCAACCCCTCTCCTCCCTCAACAGACTCAACCCCTCTCTCTCCCTCAACAGACTCAACCCCTCTCTCTCCCTCAACAGACTCAACCCCTCTCCTCCCTCAACAGACTCAACCCTCAACAGACTCAACCCCTCTCCCCTCAACAGACTCAACCCTCAGACTCAACCCCTCTCTCTCCCTCAACAGACTCAACCCCTCTCTCTCCCCCAACAGACTCAACCCCTCTCCCTCCCTCAACAGACTCAACCCCTCTCTCTCCCTCAACCCCTCTCTCCCTCAACCCCTCTCTCTCCCTCAACCCCTCAACAGACTCAACCCCTCTCTCTCCCTCAACAGACTCAACCCCTCTCTCTCCCTCAACAGACTCAACCCCTCTCTCTCCCTCAACAGACTCAACCCCTCTCCCTCCCTCAACAGACTCAACCCCTCTCTCCCCCTCAACAGACTCAACCCCTCTCTCTCCCTCAGACTCAACCCCTCTCTCTCCCTCAGACTCAACCCCCTCTCTCTCCTCAACAGACTCAACCCCTCTCTCTCCCTCAACAGACTCAACCCCTCTCCCTCCTCAACAGACTCAACCCCTCTCTCTCCCTCAACAGACTCAACCCCTCTCTCTCCCTCAACAGACTCAACCCCTCTCTCTCCCTCAACAGACTCAACCCCTCTCTCTCCCTCAACAGACTCAACCCCTCTCCCTCCCTCAACAGACTCAACCCCTCTCTCCCCCTCAACAGACTCAACCCCTCAACAGACTCAACCCCTCTCTCTCCCTCAACAGACTCAACCCCTCTCTCTCCCTCAACAGACTCAACCCCTCAACAGACTCACCCCCTCAACAGACTCAACCCCTCTCCCTCAACAGACTCAACCTCTCTCTCCCTCAACAGACTCAACCCTCTCTCTCCCTCAACAGACTCAACCCCTCTCTCTCCCTCAACAGACTCAACCCCTCTCTCTCCCTCCAGACTCAACCCCTCTCTCCCTCAAAAGACTCAACCCCTCTCCCTCCCTCAACAGACTCAACCCCTCTCTCCCCTCAACAGACTCAACCCCTCTCCTCCTCAACAGACTCAACCCCTCTCTCTCCTCAACAGACTCAACCCTCAACGGACTCAACCCCTCTCTCTCCCTCAACAGACTCAACCCCTCTCTCTCCCTCAGACTCAACCCCTCTCTCTCCCTCAACAGACTCAACCCCTCTCTCTCCCTCAACAGACTCAACCCCTCTCTCTCCCTCAACAGACTCAACCCCTCTCCCTCCCTCAACAGACTCAACCCCTCTCCCTCCCTCAACAGACTCAACCCCTCTCTCTCCCTCAGACTCAACCCCTCTCTCCCTCAACAGACTCAACCCCTCTCTCTCCCTCAGACTCAACCCCTCTCTCTCCCTCAGACAACCCTCTCTCTCCCTCAGACTCAACCCCTCTCTCTCCCTCAACAGACTCAACCCCTCTCCCTCCCTCAACAGACTCAACCCCTCTCTCTCCCTCAACAGACTCAACCCCTCCCTCAACAGACTCAACCCCTCCCTCAACAGACTCAACCCCTCTCTCTCCCTCAACAGACTCAACCCCTCTCTCCCTCAACAGACTCAACCCCTCTCTCTCCCTCAACAGACTCAACCCCTCTCTCTCCCTCAACAGACTCAACCCCTCTCTCTCCCTCAACAGACTCAACCCCTCTCTCCCCCTCAACAGACTCAACCCCTCAACAGACTCAACCCCTCTCCCTCCCTCAACAGACTCAACCCCTCTCCCTCCCTCAACAGACTCAACCCCTCTCTGTCCCTCAACAGACTCAACCCCTCTCTGTCCCTCAACAGACTCAACCCCTCTCCCTCCTCAACAGACTCAACCCCCTCTCTCCCTCAACAGACTCAACCCCTCTCTCAACAGACTCAACCCTCTCTGTCCCTCAACAGACTCAACCCCTCTCCCTCCCTCAACAGACTCAACCCCTCTCTCTCCCTCAACAGACTCAACCCCTCTCTCTCCCTCAACAGACTCAACCCCTCTCCCTCCCTCAACAGACTCAACCCCTCTCTGTCCCTCAACAGACTCAACCCTCTCTGTCCCTCAACAGACTCAACCCCCCTGTCCCTCAACAGACTCAACTCCTCTGTCCTCAACAGACTCAACCCCTCTCTGTCCCTCAACAGACTCAACCCCTCTCTCTCCCTCAACAGACTCAACCCCTCTCTCTCCCTCAACAGACTCAACCCCCTCTCTCCCTCAACAGACTCAACCCCCTCTCTCCCTCAACAGACTCAACCCCTCTCCCTCAACAGACTCAACCCCTCAACAGACTCCAACCCTCTCCTTCCTCAACAGACTCAACCCCTCAGACTCAACCCCTCTCCTCCCAACAGACTCAACCCCTCTCTCTCTCCCTCAACAGACTCAACCCCTCTCCCTCCTCAACAGACTCAACCCCTCTCTCCCTCAACCCCTCTCTCCCTCAACCCCTCTCTCCCTCAACCCTCAACAGACCCCTCTCTCTCCTCAACAGACTCAACCCCTCTCTCCCCCTCAACAGACTCAACCCCTCTCTCTCCCTCAACAGACTCAACCCCTCTCTCCCTCAACAGACTCAACCCCTCTCCCTCAACCCCCTCTCCCCCTCAACAGACTCAACCCCTCCTCTCCTCAGACTCAACCCCTCTCTCTCCCTCAACAGACTCCCAACCCCCCTCTCTCCCTCAACAGACTCAACTCCCTCAACAGACTCTCTCTCTTCCTCAACAGACTCAACCCCTCTCTCTCCCTCAACAGACTCAACCCCTCTCTCTCCCTCAACAGACTCAACCCCCTCTCTCTCCCTCAACAGACTCAACCCCTCTCCCTCCTCAACAGACTCAACCCTCTCTCCCCCTCAACAGACTCAACCCTCAACAGACTCAACCCCTCTCTCTCCCTCAACAGACTCAACCCCTCTCTCTCCCTCAACAGACTCAACCCCTCAACAGACTCACCCCCTCAACAGACTCAACCCCTCTCTCTCCCTCAACAGACTCAACCCCTCTCTCCCTCAACAGACTCAACCCCTCTCTCTCCCTCAACAGACTCAACCCCTCTCTCTCCCTCAACAGACTCAACCCCTCTCTCCCTCAACAGACTCAACCCCTCTCTCCCTCAAAAGACTCAACCCCTCTCCCTCCCTCAACAGACTCAACCCCTCTCTCCCCCTCAACAGACTCAACCCCTCTCCCTCCCTCAACAGACTCAACCCCTCTCTCTCCCTCAACAGACTCAACCCCTCAACGGACTCAACCCCTCTCTCTCCCTCAACAGACTCAACCCCTCTCTCTCCCTCAGACTCAACCCCTCTCTCTCCCTCAGACTCAACCCCTCTCTCTCCCTCAGACTCAACCCCTCTCTCTCCCTCAACAGACTCAACCCCTCTCCCTCCCTCAACAGACTCCAACCCCTCTCCCTCCCTCAACAGACTCAACCCCTCTCCCCTCAGACTCAACCCCCTCCCTCAACAGACTCAACCCCTCTCTCTCCCTCAGACTCAACCCTCTCTCCTCTCAGACTCAACCCCTCTCTCTCCCTCAGACTCAACCCCTCTCTCCCTCAACAGACTCAACCCCTCTCCTCCCTCAACAGACTCAACCCTCTCTCTCCTCAACAGACTCAACCCCTCTCTCCCTCAACAGACTCAACCCCCCTCTCTCTCCCTCAACAGACTCAACTCCCTCTCCCTCTCCCTCCTTAGACTCAACCCCTCTCTCTCCTCAACAGACTCAACCCCTCTCTCTCCCTCAACAGACTCAACCCCTCTCTCTCCCTCAACAGACTCAACCCCTCTCTCTCCCTCCAACAGACTCAACCTCTCTCTCCCTCAACAGACTCAACTCCCTCAACAGACTCAACCCCTCTCCCTCCCTCAACAGACTCAACCCCTCTCTTGTCCCTCAACAGACTCAACCCCTCTCTGTCCCTCAACAGACTCAACCCCTCTCTGTCCCTCAACAGACTCAGCCCCTCTCCTCCCTCAACAGACTCAACCTCTCTCTCCCTCAACAGACTCAGCCCCTCTCTCCCCCTCAACAGACTCAACCCCCTCTCTCTCCCTCAACAGACTCAACCCCTCTCCCTCCCTCAACAGACTCCAACCCCTCTCTGTCCCAGACTCAACCCCTCTCCCTCCCTCCAACAGACTCAACCCCTCTCTCTCCCTCAACAGACTCAACCCCCTCTCTGTCCCTCAACAGACTCAACCCCTCTGTCCCTCAACAGACTCCAACCCCTCTCTCTCCCTCAACAGACTCAACCCCTCTCTCTCCTCAACAGACTCAACCCTCTCTCTCTCTCTCAACAGACTCAACCCCCTCTCTCTCCCTCAACAGACTCAACCCCTCTCTCTCCCTCAGCAGACTCAACCCTCTCTCCCCCTCAACAGACTCAACCCCTCAACAGACTCAACCCCTCTCCCTTCCTCAGACTCACCCCTCTCTCTCCCCCTCAACAGACTCAACCCCTCCCTCCTCTCAACAGGGACTCACCCCCTCTCTCCCTCCCTCCCTCAACAGACTCAACCCCTCTCCCTCCCTCAACAGACTCAACCCTCTCTCTCCTCAGACTCCAGCCTGGCCCTCTCCCTCCCTCAACAGACCAACCCTCTCTCTCCCTCAACCCCTCAACAGACTCAACCCCTCTCTCTCCTCAACAGACTCTCACCCCTCTCTCTCCCTCAACAGACTCACCCCTCTCTCTCCCTCAACCACTCAACCCCTCCTCTCAACAGACTCAACCCCTCTCCTCAACAGACTCAACCCCTCTCTCAACAGACTCCAACCCCTCTCTGTCCCTCTCTCCCTCTCTCTCCCTCAACAGACTCAACCCCTCAGACTCTCCCTCAGACTCAACCCCCTCTCTCTCCTCAGACTCAACCCCCTCTCTCTCCCTCAACAGACTCAACCCCTCTCTGTCCCTCAACAGACTCAACCCCCTCAACCCCCCCCTCTCTCCCTCAACAGACTCAACCTCTCTCTCCCTCCAGCAGGACTCAGCCCCTCTCTGTCCCTCAACAGACTCCAACCCCTCTCTCTCCCTCAACAGACTCAACCCCCTCTCTCTCCCTCAGCAGAACTCAACCCCTCAACAGACTCAACCCTCTCCCTCCCTCAACAGACTCCACCCCCTCTCTCCCCTCAACAGACTCAACCCCTCAAGACTCAACCCCTCTCTCTCCCTCAACAGACTCAACCCCTCTCTCTCTCCCTCAACAGACTCAACCCCTCTCTCTCCCTCAACAGACTCAACCCCTCTCCCTCCCTCAACAGACTCAACCCCTATCTCCCCCTCAACAGACTCAACCCCTCAACAGACTCAACCCCTCTCTCTCCCTCAGACTCAACCCCTCTCTCTCCCTCAACAGACTCAACCCCTCTCTGTCCCTCAACATGAACTCAACCCCTCTCTCTCCCTCAACAGACTCAACCCCTCTCTGTCCCTCAGACTCAAGCCCCCTCTCTCTCCCTCAACAGACTCAACCCCTCTCTCTCCCTCCAACAGACTCAACCCCCTCTCTCTCCCTCAACAGACTCAACCCCTCCTCAACGGAGCTCAACCCCTCTCCTCCCTCAGCAGACTCAACCCCTCTCTCTCCCTCAACAGACTCAACCCTCTCTCTCCCTCAGACTCCCAGCCTCTCTGTCCTCAACAGGCTCGACCTGTGTCCTGTGGATCTCAACCCATCTGTCCCTCAACAGACTCAACCCTCAACAGACTCAACCCCCTCTCTGTCCTCAACAGACTCAACCCCTCTCTCTCCTCAGCAGACTCAACCCCTCTCTCTCCCTCAACAGACTCAACCCCTCTCCCTCCCTCAACAGACTCAACCCCTCTCCACTCCCTCAACAGACTCAACCCCTCTCCCTCCCTCAACAGACTCAACCCCTCTCCCTCCCTCAACAGACTCAACCCCTCTCCCTCCCTCAACAGACTCAACCCCTCGACAGACTCAACCCTTCTTCAGATTTCTCCACTCCCTCAACAGACTCAACCCTTCTTCAGATTTCTCCACTCCCTCAACAGACTCAACCCTTCTTCAGATTTCTCCACTCCCTCAACAGACTCAATCCTTCTTCAGATTTCTCCACTCCCTCAACAGACTCAACCCTTCTTCAGATTTCTCCACTCCCTCGACAGACTCAACCCTTCTTCAGATTTCTCCACTCCCTCGACAGACTCAACCCTTCTTCAGATTTCTCCACTCCCTCAACAGACTCAACCCTTCTTCAGATTTCTCCTCTCCCTCGACAGACTCAACCCTTCTTCAGATTTCTCCACTCCCTCAACAGACTCAACCCTTCTTCAGATTTCTCCACTCCCTCAACAGACTCAACCCTTCTTCAGATTTCTCCACTCCCTCAACAGACTCAACCCCTCTCTCTCCCTCAACAGACTCAACCCCTCTCTCTCCCTCAACAGACTCAACCCTTCTTCAGATTTCTCCACTCCCTCAACAGACTCAACCCTTCTTCAGATTTCTCCACTCCCTCAACAGACTCAACCCTTCTTCAGATTTCTCCACTCCCTCAACAGACTCAACCCTTCTTCAGATTTCTCCACTCCCTCGACAGACTCAACCCTTCTTCAGATTTCTCCACTCCCTCGACAGACTCAACCCTTCTTCAGATTTCTCCACTCCCTCAACAGACTCAACCCTTCTTCAGATTTCTCCTCTCCCTCGACAGACTCAACCCTTCTTCAGATTTCTCCACTCCCTCAACAGACTCAACCCTTCTTCAGATTTCTCCACTCCCTCAACAGACTCAACCCTTCTTCAGATTTCTCCACTCCCTCAACAGACTCAACCCCTCTCTCTCCCTCAACAGACTCAACCCCTCTCTCTCCCTCAACAGACTCAACCCTTCTTCAGATTTCTCCACTCCCTCAACAGACTCAACCCTTCTTCAGATTTCTCCACTCCCTCAACAGACTCAACCCTTCTTCAGATTTCTCCACTCCCTCAACAGACTCAACCCTTCTTCAGATTTCTCCACTCCCTCAACAGACTCAACCCTTCTTCAGATTTCTCCACTCCCTCAACAGACTCAACCCTTCTTCAGATTTCTCCACTCCCTCAACAGACTCAACCCTTCTTCAGATTTCTCCACTCCCTCAACAGACTCAACCCTTCTTCAGATTTCTCCACTCCCTCAACAGACTCAACCCTTCTTCAGATTTCTCCACTCCCTCGACAGACTCAACCCTTCTTCAGATTTCTCCACTCCCTCAACAGACTCAACCCTTCTTCAGATTTCTCCACTCCCTCGACAGACTCAACCCTTCTTCAGATTTCTCCACTCCCTCAACAGACTCAACCCCTCTCTCAACAGACTCAACCCCTCTCTCTCCCTCAACAGACTCAACCCTTCTCCAGATTTCTCCACTCCCTCAACAGACTCAACCCCTCTCTCAACAGACTCAACCCCTCTCTGTCCCTCAACAGACTCAACCCTTCTTCAGATTTCTCCACTCCCTCAACAGACTCAACCCCTCTCTCAACAGACTCAACCCCTCTCTGTCCCTCAACAGACTCAACCCTTCTTCAGATTTCTCCACTCCCTCAACAGACTCAACCCCTCTCTCAACAGACTCAACCCCTCTCCCTCCCTCAACAGACTCAACCCCTCAACAGACTCAACCCTTCTTCAGATTTCTCCACTCCCTCAACAGACTCAACCCTTCTTCAGATTTCTCCACTCCCTCAACAGACTCAACCCCTCTCTCTCCCTCAACAGACTCAACCCCTCTCCACTCCCTCAACAGACTCAACCCCTCTCCACTCCCTCGACAGACTCAACCCTTCTTCAGATTTCTCCACTCCCTCAACAGACTCAACCCTTCTTCAGATTTCTCCACTCCCTCAACAGACTCAACCCTTCTTCAGATTTCTCCACTCCCTCAACAGACTCAACCCCTCTCTCTCCCTCAACAGACTCAACCCCTCTCTCTCCCTCAACAGACTCAACCCTTCTTCAGATTTCTCCACTCCCTCAACAGACTCAACCCTTCTTCAGATTTCTCCACTCCCTCAACAGACTCAACCCTTCTTCAGATTTCTCCACTCCCTCAACAGACTCAACCCTTCTTCAGATTTCTCCACTCCCTCAACAGACTCAACCCTTCTTCAGATTTCTCCACTCCCTCAACAGACTCAACCCTTCTTCAGATTTCTCCACTCCCTCAACAGACTCAACCCTTCTTCAGATTTCTCCACTCCCTCAACAGACTCAACCCTTCTTCAGATTTCTCCACTCCTCAACAGACTCAACCCTTCTTCAGATTTCTCCACTCCTCAACAGACTCAACCCTTCTTCAGATTTCTCCACTCCCTCAACAGACTCAACCCTTCTTCAGATTTCTCCACTCCCTCAACAGACTCAACCCTTCTTCAGATTTCTCCACTCCCTCGACAGACTCAACCCTTCTTCAGATTTCTCCACTCCCTCAACAGACTCAACCCCTCTCTCAACAGACTCAACCCCTCTCTCTCCCTCAACAGACTCAACCCTTCTTCAGATTTCTCCACTCCCTCAACAGACTCAACCCCTCTCTCCAACAGACTCAACCCTCTCTCTGTCCCTCAACAGACTCAACCCTTCTTCAGATTTCTCCACTCCCTCAACAGACTCAACCCCTCTCTCCAACAGACTCAACCCCTCTCCTGTCCCTCAACAGACTCAACCCTTCTTCAGATTTCTCCACTCCCTCAACAGACTCAACCCCTCTCTCAACAGACTCAACCCTCTCCCTCCCTCAACAGACTCAACCCCCTCAACAGACTCAACCCTTCTTCAGATTTCTCCACTCCCTCAACAGACTCAACCCTTCTTCCAGATTTCTCCACTCCCTCAACAGACTCAACCCTTCTTCAGATTTCTCCACTCCTCAACAGACTCAACCCTTCTTCAGATTTCTCCACTCCCTCAACAGACTCAACCCTTCTTCAGATTTC
>NW_027040115.1:0-63679 GCF_034236695.1 Oncorhynchus nerka
ATATAGTTTCAGTAATGTCTTTAACCATGTAGTCTACACTGTCCCAGTAATGTACTGCAGAATCATCCTGTTGTCCCTCATGTGGGTATTGTAAATGTGGTCACCCTGGGTATGTCTGTACACTTTCCCTCTTCTGCAGTCATTTATACCCGTGTGTGAATCCTTTATTTCATTACATTTTGACCAAGATTACATTTTCTGTCGGCTACAGCAATAACCCATTGGAACTGAAACTTGGCATGGACATTTATCCACATTTAAACCTTAGGTCCTGTGGAAGATTTGGTCATTCGTGATGATATGATACAGCACACTGGCTGGCTCTTTCTAGGTCTGGGACAATGCACTGTCTGGGATGAGGGGTCTGGGACAATGCACTGTCTGGGATGAGGGGTCTGGGACAATGCACTGTCTGGGATGAGGGGTCTGGGACAATATACTGTCTGGGATGAGGGGTCTGGGATGAGGGGTCTGGGACAATATACTGTCTGGGATGAGGGTGGGGGGCAATATACTGTCTGGGATGAGGGGTCTGGGACAATGTACTACCTGGGACGAGGGGTCTGGGATGAGGGGTCTGGGACAATGTACTGTCTGGGATGAGGGGTCTGGGATGAGGGGTCTGGGACAATATACTCTCTGGGATGAGGGGTCTGGGGCAATATACTGTCTAGGATGAGGGGTCTGGGACAATGTACTGTCTGGGATGAGGGGTCTGGGATGGGGGTCTGGGACAATATACTGTCTGGGATGAGGGGTCTGGGATGAGGGTCTGGGACAATGCACTGTCTGGGATGAGGGGTCTGGGACAATGCACTGTCTGGGATGAGGGGTCTGGGACAATATACTGTCTGGGATGAGGGGTCTGGGACAATATACTGTCTGGGATGAGGGTGTGGGGCAATATACTGTCTGGGATGAGGGGTCTGGGACAATGTACTACCTGGGACGAGGGGTCTGGGATGAGGGTCTGGGACAATGTACTGTCTGGGATGAGGGGTCTGGGATGAGGGGTCTGGGACAATATACTCTCTGGGATGAGGGGTCTGGGGCAATATACTGTCTAGGATGAGGGGTCTGGAACAATGTACTGTCTGGGATGAGGGGTCTGGGATGAGGGTCTGGGACAATATACTGTCTGGGATGGGGGTCTGGGATGAGGGTCTGGGGCAATGTACTGTCTGGGATGAGGGTCTGGGACAATATACTGTCTGGGATGAGGGTCTGTGATGAGGGTCTGGGACACTTTCTGGGATGAGGGGTCTGGGACAATGTACTTTCTGGGATGAGGGGTCTGGGACAATATACTCTCTGGGATGAAGGGTCTGGGACAATGTGCTGTCTGGGATGAGGGTCTGGGACAATATACTGTCTGGGATGAGGGGTCTGGGACAATATACTCTCTGGGATGAGGGGTCTGGGACAATGTACTGTCTGGGATGAAGGGTCTGGGACAATATACTGTCTGGGGTGAGGGGTCTGGGACAATGTACTGTCTGATATGAGGGGTCTGGGATGAGGTGTCTGGGACAATGTACTGTCTGGGATGAGGGTCTGGGACAATGTACTGTCTGGGATGAGGGTCTGGGATGAGGTGTCTGGGACAATGTACTGTCTGGGATGAGGGTCTGGGACAATGTACTGTCTGGGGTGAGGGTCTGGGACAATATACTGTCTGGGATGAGGGTGTGGGACAATGTACTGTCTGGGATGAGGGGTCTGGGACAATGTACTGTCTGGGATGAGGGGTCTGGGACAATGTACTGTCTGGGATGAGGGTCTGGGACAATGTACTGTCTGGGATGAGGGTGTGGGACAATGTACTGTCTGGGATGAGGGTCTGGGACAATGTACTGTCTGGGATGAGGGGTCTGGGACAATGTACTGTCTGGGATGAGGGTCTGGGATAATGTACTGTCTGGGATGAGGGTGATGAGGTGTCTGGGATGAGGAATAATACAGAATAATGAAACAAACACAAAAATAAATGTTATAAAAACAATCACATTCAACTTCATTCCTCAATCAATATTGGTACCCCGGTTGGCCTTCAACTTGAGTTACTTAATGAGAGGGGGCAGCACTGAGCTAGCCTGCATGTTATGTCTAATGGCAGCCTGCAGTACCCCGGTTGGCCTTCAACTTGAGTTACTTAATGAGAGTAGGCAGCACTGAGCTAGCCTGCATGTTATGTCTAATGGCAGCCTGCAGTACCCCGGTTGGCCTTCCACTTGAGTTACTTAATGAGAGGGGGCAGCACTGAGCTAGCCTGCATGTTATGTCTAATGGCAGCCTGCAGTACCCCGGTTGGCCTTCCACTTGAGTTACTTAATGAGAGGGGGCAGCACTGAGCTAGCCTGCAACGTCACTTCCTGGAGTAGCTCAAACTCTACATAAATCTCCCACATGAGACGCCATCTTAACCGCCTTCATTTGGCTTCAATGCTGTTGAGTCTTCACATAGGAATGAATGGTGTCATGTGATTGGTGGCTTTGTTCATTCATCTGGCCAAAGTCCAGTTATCTCTGACTGTGTCATTTGTTTTTCTCCAGGGTCGTCTGAGGTTCAGGTTGTTGGACCGGCTGACCGAGTCGTTGCCTTAGCTGGTGATGACATCATTCTACCATGTTCCCTGGAACCCAGTGCCAGTGCTGAGAACATGGCAGTGCAGTGGACAAGATTGAACACGAAAGCAGAAAAGGTCCACCTTTACCTTGACGGTCGAGACTCCAATGGGGATCAGTTTCCATCCTACAGGGGAAGGACATCAATGTTTCATGAAGAACTGAATAACGGCAACGTCTCCTTAAAGCTGACCAGAGTTACGCTCTCTGATACTGGAGGCTACAGGTGCTTCATTCCAACACTGACCAGCCAGGTGAAGGAAACCACCGTTCAACTCTTTGTTGGTGAGTCATGAATACTGGAGATGTGATCAGAGGTTGTTTTGGTAAATCTGGCTAAATGATTGGCTGCTAAAATATCAACATGTCTTCCTCCCTCATCATTACTTCCTCTGTTATAGATCATGTATTCAGCTGGTCTTCCTCCCTCATCATGTATTCAGCTGGTCTTCCTCCCTCATCATGTATTCAGCTGGTCTTCCTCCCTCATCATGTATTCAGCTGGTCTTCCTCCCTCATCATTCCTTCCTCTGTTATAGATCATGTATTCAGCTGGTCTTCCTCCCTCATCATTCCTTCCTCTGTTATAGATCATGTATTCAGCTGGTCTTCCTCCCTCATCATGTATTCAGCTGGTCTTCCTCCCTCATCATTCCTTCCTCTGTTATAGATCATGTATTCAGCTGGTCTTCCTCCCTCATCATGTATTCAGCTGGCCTTCCTCCCTCATCATGTATTCAGCTGCTCTTCCTCCCTCATCATTCCTTCCTCTGTTATAGATCATGTATTCAGCTGGTCTTCCTCCCTCATCATGTATTCAGCTGGTCTTCCTCCCTCATCATGTATTCAGCTGCTCTTCCTCCCTCATCATTCCTTCCTCTGTTAGAGATCATGTATTCAGCTGGTCTTCCTCCCTCATCATTCCTTCCTCTGTTATAGATCATGTATTCAGCTGGTCTTCCTCCCTCATCATGTATTCAGCTGGTCTTCCTCCTCATCATTCCTTCCTCTGTTATAGATCATGTATTCAGCTGGTCTTCCTCCCTCATCATGTATTCAGCTGGTCTTCCTCCCTCATCATTCATTCCTCTGTTATAGATCATGTATTCAGCTGGTCTTCCTCCCTCATCATGTATTCAGCTGGTCTTCCTCCCTCATCATGTATTCAGCTGGTCTTCCTCCCTCATCATGTATTCAGCTGGTCTTCCTCCTCATCATTCCTTCCTCTGTTATAGATCATGTATTCAGCTGGTCTTCCTCCCTCATCATTCCTTCCTCTGTTATAGATCATGTATTCAGCTGGTCTTCCTCCCTCATCATTCCTTCCTCTGTTACAGATCATGTATTCAGCTGGTCTTCCTCCCTCATCATTCCTTCCTCTGTTATAGATCATGTATTCAGCTGGTCTTCCTCCCTCATCATTCCTTCCTCTGTTATAGATCATGTATTCAGCTGGTCTTCCTCCCTTATCATGTATTCAGCTGGTCTTCCTCCCTCATCATTCCTTCCTCTGTTATAGATCATGTATTCAGCTGGTCTTCCTCCCTCATCATGTATTCAGCTGGTCTTCCTCCCTCATCATGTATTCAGCTGGTCTTCCTCCCTCATCATGTATTCAGCTGGTCTTCCTCCCTCATCATGTATTCAGCTGTTCAGCACACAGCCTTTACAACACACTCCTCACACATCCAAACCTCCCACACTTTCGCACTGTCTGTGTCCCAATATTCCTACTAGGCATTAAATTAAATAGCAGGAAGTGTTTAATGTTGTTAATACTGGAGTGTTGCAGGGTTCTGTTAATGCTGGAGTGCTGCAGGGTTCTGTTAATACTGGAGTGCTGCAGGGTTCTGTTAATACTGGAGTGCTGCAGGGTTCTGTTAATACTGGAGTGCTGCAGGGTTCTGTTAATACTGGAGTGCTGCAGGGTTCTGTTAATACTGGAGTGTTGCAGGGTTCTGTTAATACTGGAGTGCTGCAGGGTTCTGTTAATACTGGAGTGCCGCAGGGTTCTGTTAATACTGGAGTGCTGCAGGTTCTGTTAATATTGGAGTGCTGCAGGGTTCTGTTAATATTGGAGTGCTGCAGGGTTCTGTTAATACTGGAGTGCTGCAGGGTTCTGTTAATACTGGAGTGCTGCAGGGTTCTGTTAATACTGGAGTGCTGCAGGGTTCTGTTAATATTGGAGTGCTGCAGGGTTCTGTTAATACCGGAGTGCTGCAGGGTTCTGTTAATACTGGGGTGCTGCAGGGTTCTGTTAATACTGGAGTGCTGTAGGGTTCTGTTAATACTGGAGTGCTGCAGGGTTCTGTTAATATTGGAGTGCTGCAGGGTTCTGTTAATACTGGAGTGCTGCAGGGTTCTGTTAATACTGGGGTGCTGCAGGGTTCTGTTAATACTGGGGTGCTGCAGGGTTCTGTTAATACTGGAGAGTAGCTGCTGCCTTGGCAGGAACTAATGGGGATCCATAATAAACCCCAGGAAGAGTAGCTGCTGCCTTGGCAGGAACTAATGGGGATCCATAATAAACCCCAGGAAGAGTAGCGGCTGCCTTGGCAGGAACTAATGGGGATCCATAATAAACCCCAGGAAGAGTAGCTGCTGCCTTGACAGGAACTAATGGGGATCCATAATAAACCCCAGGAAGAGTAGCTGCTGCCTTGGCAGGAACTAATGGAGATCCATAATAAACCCCAGGAAGAGTAGCTGCTGCCTTGGCAGGAACTAATGGGGATCCATAATAAACCCCAGGAAGAGTAGCTGCTGCCTTGGGAGGAACTAATGGGGATCCATAATAAACCTCAGGAAGAGTAGCTGCTGCCTTGGCAGGAACTAATGGGGATCCATAATAAACCCCAGGAAGAGTAGCTGCTGCCTTGGGAGGAACTAATGGGGATTCATAATAAACCCCAGGAAGAGTAGCTGCTGCCTTGGCAGGAACGAATGGGGATCCATAATAAACCCCAGGAAGAGTAGCTGCTGCCTTGGCAGGAACTAATGGGGATCCATAATAAACCCCAGGAAGACTAGCTGCTGCCTTGGCAGGAACGAATGGGGATCCATAATAAACCCCAGGAAGAGTAGCTGCTGCCTTGACGGGAACTAATGGGGATCCATAATAAACCCCAGGAAGAGTAGCTGCTGCCTTGACGGGAACTAATGGGGATCCATAATAAACCCCAGGAAGAGTAGCTGCTGCCTTGACAGGAACTAATGGAGATCCATAATAAATACAAATGCAAACTACAAATCTGGTATCTGTGTAGGAGTGCTGGTAATACTGGAGCTGTTCTCAGCCAGTGATCTCTGTTTTATCTTGTATCTGTATCTCAGCCAGTGATCTCTGTTTTATCTTGTATCTGTATCTCAGCCAGTGATCTCTGTTTTATCTTGTATCTGTATCTCAGCCAGTGATCTGTTTTATCTTGTATCTGTATCTCAGCCAGTGATCTGTTTTATCTTGTATCTGTATCTCAGCCAGTGATCTCTGTTTTATCTTGTATCTGTATCTCAGCCAGTGATCTGTTTTATCTTGTATCTGTAGGTGCTGTATCTCAGCCAGTGATCTCTGTTTTATCTTGTATCTGAAGGTGCTGTATCTCAGCCAGTGATCTCTGTTTTATCTTGTATCTGTATCTCAGCCAGTGATCTGTTTTATCTTGTATCTCTGTAGGTGCTGTATCTCAGCCAGTGATCTCTGGTTTATCTTGTATCTGTAGGTGCTGTTTCTCAGCCAGTGATCTCTGTTTTATCTTGTATCTGTGTAGGTGCTGTATCTCAGCCAGTGATCTCTGTTTTATCTTGTATCTGTGTAGGTGCTGTATCTCAGCCAGTGATCTCTGTTTTATCTTGTATCTGTGTAGGTGCTGTATCTCAGCCAGTGATCTCTGTTTTATCTTGTATCTGTATCTCAGCCAGTGATCTCTGTTTTATCTTGTATCTGTATCTCAGCCAGTGATCTCTGTTTTATCTTGTATCTCTGTAGGTGCTGTATCTCAGCCAGTGATCTCTGTGGTATCTTGTATCTGTTTCTCAGCCAGTGATCTCTGTTTTATCTTGTATCTGTAGGTGCTGTTTCTCAGCCAGTGATCTCTGTTTTATCTTGTATCTGTGTAGGTGCTGTATCTCAGCCAGTGATCTCTGTTTTATCTTGTATCTCTGTAGGTGCTGTATCTCAGCCAGTGATCTCTGTTTTATCTTGTATCTGTATCTCAGCCAGTGATCTGTTTTATCTTGTATCTCTGTAGGTGCTGTATCTCAGCCAGTGATCTCTGGTTTATCTTGTATCTGTAGGTGCTGTATCTCAGCCAGTGATCTCTGTTTTATCTTGTATCTGTGTAGGTGCTGTATCTCAGCCAGTGATCTGTTTTATCTTGTATCTGTAGGTGCTGTATCTCAGCCAGTGATCTCTGTTTTATCTTGTATCTGTAGGTGCTGTATCTCAGCCAGTGATCTCTGTTTTATCTTGTATCTATGTAGGTGCTGTATCTCAGCCAGTGATCTGTTTTATCTTGTATCTGTAGGTGCTGTATCTCAGCCAGTGATCTCCGTTTTATCTTGTATCTGTAGGTGATGTATCTCAGCCAGTGATCTCTGTTTTATCTTGTATCTGTAGGTGCTGTATCTCAGCCAGTGATCTCTGTTTTATCTTGTATCTGTAGGTGCTGTATCTCAGCCAGTGATCTCTGTTTTATCTTGTATCTGTATCTCAGCCAGTGATCTCTGTTTTATCTTGTATCTGTGTAGGTGCTGTATCTCAGCCAGTGATCTCTGGTTTATCTTGTATCTGTGTAGGTGCTGTATCTCAGCCAGTGATCTCTGTTTTATCTTGTATCTGTAGGTGCTGTATCTCAGCCAGTGATCTCTGTTTTATCTTGTATCTGTAGGTGCTGTATCTCAGACAGTGATCTGTTTTATCTTGTATCTGTAGGTGTTGTATCTCAGACAGTGATCTCTGTTTTATCTTGTATCTGTAGGTGCTGTATCTCAGCCAGTGATCTCTATTGTATCTTGTATCTGTAGGTGCTGTATCTCAGCCAGTGATCTCTGTTTTATCTTGTATCTCAGCCAGTGATCTCTGTTTTATCTTGTATCTGTAGGTGCTGTATCTCAGCCAGTGATCTCTATTGTATCTTGTATCTGTAGGTGCTGTATCTCAGCCAGTGATCTCTGTTTTATCTTGTATCTCAGCCAGTGATCTCTGTTTTATCTTGTATCTGTAGGTGCTGTATCTCAGCCAGTGATCTCTGTTTTATCTTGTATCTGTAGGTGCTGTATCTCAGCCAGTGATCTCTGTTTTATCTTGTATCTGTAGGTGCTGTATCTCAGCCAGTGATCTCTGTTTTATCTTGTGTCTCAGCCAGTGATCTCTGTTTTATCTTGTATCTGTAGGTGATGTATCTCAGCCAGTGATCTCTGTTTTATCTTGTGTCTCAGACAGTGATCTCTGTGTTATCTTGTATCTGTGTAGGTGCTGTATCTCAGCCAGTAATCTCTGTTTTATCTTGTATCTGTAGGTGCTGTATCTCAGACAGTGATCTCTGTTTTATCTTGTATCTGTAGGTGCTGTATCTCAGCCAGTGATCTCTGGTTTATCTTGTATCTGTAGGTGCTGTATCTCAGCCAGTGATCTCTGTTTTATCTTGTATCTGTATCTCAGCCAGTGATCTCTGTTTTATCTTGTACCTGTAGGTGCTGTATCTCAGCCAGTGATCTCTGTTTTATCTTGTATCTGTGTAGGTGCTGTATCTCAGCCAGTGATCTCTGTTTTATCTTGTATCTGTGTAGGTGCTGTATCTCAGCCAGTGATCTCTGTTTTATCTTGTATCTGTAGGTGCTGTATCTCAGCCAGTGATCTCTGTTTTATCTTGTATCTGTGTAGGTGCTGTATCTCAGCCAGTGATCTCTGTGTTATCTTGTATCTGTGTAGGTGCTGTATCTCAGCCAGTGATCTCTGGTTTATCTTGTATCTGTGTAGGTGCTGTATCTCAGCCAGTGATCTCTGGTTTATCTTGTATCTGAAGGTGCTGTATCTCAGCCAGTGATCTCTATTGTTGGAACTAAAGACTGGGGGGTGGTCCTGAAGTGTGAGTCTGGAGGCTGGTTTCCTGAACCTGAGATGGAATGGCTGGACAGTTCTGGAACCATCCTCCCTGCTGATGGACCTCCAGAGAAATACAGGGACTCAGAGGACCTCTACGCTGTGAGACGACATGTCACCGTGGACCAGACTGACACCAACAGGTTCACCTGTAGAGTTCACCAGACGGAGATCAACCACCTGAAGGAGACAGAGATTCATGTCTCAGGTGATGTCTTCATTGGTTAACCCAAATACCTGAGACCCCTTGTTAGACTAGTTAGTGGACGACGGTTTTCTAGGGGATGACCTTATTGGTCTGTTCAGTAGTATTTATAAATGATGCTTTACTTCCTGTACAGTATATATGTAGTGTTGTAATGGTTTGACATGACTTCTCTGTTTCAGATGACGTGTTTCCTAAATCACAAGTAGGGTTGATTATTGGTCTACTAATAGCAGCAGCTGTTGTAGTTCTCACAGCTTCAGTTGGTGTCTACAAGTGGAGAAAACATACAGGTGAGTTTAACCTTGATGTCTGACTGGTCCTTGACCTCTGACTGGTCCTTGACCTCTGACTGGTCCTTGATCTCTGACTGGTCCTTGATCTCTGACTGGTCCTTGATCTCTGACTGGTCCTTGATGTCTGACTGGTTCTAGATCTCTGACTGGTCCTTGATCTCTGACTGGTCCTTGATCTCTGACTGGTCCTTGACCTCTGACTGGTCCTTGATCTCTGACTGGTCCTTGATGTCTGACTGGTCCTTGATGTCTGACTGGTCCTTGATGTCTGACTGGTCCTTGATGTCTGATTGGTCCTTGATCTCTGACTGGTCCTTGATCTCTGACTGGTCCTTGATCTCTGACTGGTCCTTGATCTCTGACTGGTCCTTGATGTCTGACTGGTCCTTGATATCTGACTGGTCCTTGATATCTGACTGGTCCTTGATCTCTGACTGGTCCTTGATCTCTGACTGGTCCTTGACCTCTGACTGGTCCTTGATCTCTGACTGGTCCTTGATCTCTGACTGGTCCTTGATCTCTGACTGGTCCTTGATCTCTGACTGGTCCTTGATGTCTGACTGTCCATTAGACTCTATTCATTTATACCAGGTTACCTTCAGACCAGTCCTTTATTAGATCAGGATATAACTAGGAATGACCCATATACTGTCCATTAGACTTCATTTATACCAGGTTACCTTCAGACCAGTCCTGTATTAGATCAGGATATAACTAGGAATGACCCATATACTGTCCATTAGACTCTATTCATTTATACCAGGTGACCTTCAGACCAGTCCTGTATTAGATCAGGATATAACTAGGAATGACCCATATACTGTCCATTAGACTCTATTCATTTATACCAGAGGAAACAGGCTATGAGGGGTGGCCAGTCCTCTTCTTTTTAATGGTTATTATTGTAATGCATTTTTACACTTTCTTTTGTCTACAGAGAAGCTTAGAAGAGAATTTGAAGAAGAAGGTAAGTGTCTTGTTATAATATATGACCCTGTGAATAAATAAACATGTAAATCATGTTGTAGAGCACAACGGATTCAGGAGAGTTTGACCTTTGTACAACATGTCTGACCCCCAAACAGCCAATCAGACACTGAGTCTCTGCTTTTATGCATTTGTTTTATTTTGTCTACAGAGAAGAAGCTTGGTTTATTACTATAATACTGATGGGTCAACTGTTAATCACAGACCTCATGGTTTATTACTATAATACTGATGGGTCAACTGTTAATCACAGATCTCATGGTTTATTACTATAATACTGATGGGTCAACTGTTAATCACAGACCTCATGGTTTATTACTATAATACTGATGGGTCAACTGTTAATCACAGACCTCATGGTTTATTACTATAATACTGATGGGTCAACTGTTAATCACAGACCTCATGGTTTATTACTATAATACTGATGGGTCAACTGTTAATCACAGACCTCATGGTTTATTACTATAATACTGATGGGTCAACTGTTAATCACAGACCTCGTGGTTTATTACTATAATACTGATGGGTCAACTGTTAATCACAGACCTCATGGTTTATTACTATAATACTGATGGGTCAACTGTTAATCACAGACCTCATGGTTTATTACTATAATACTGATGGGTCAACTGTTAATCACAGACCTCATGGTTTATTACTATAATACTGATGGGTCAACTGTTAATCACAGACCTCATGGTTTATTACTATAATACTGATGGGTCAACTGTTAATCACAGACCTCATGGTTTATTACTATAATACTGATGGGTCAACTGTTAATCACAGACCTCATGGTTTATTACTATAATACTGATGGGTCAACTGTTAATCACAGACCTCATGGTTTATTACTATAATACTGATGGGTCAACTGTTAATCACAGACCTCATGGTTTATTACTATAATACTGATGGGTCAACTGTTAATCACAGACCTCATGGTTTATTACTATAATACTGATGGGTCAACTGTTAATCACAGACCTCATGGTTTATTACTATAATACTGATGGTCAACTGTCAACTGTTTATTACTATAATTAATCACAGACCTCATGGTTTATTACTATAATACTGATGGGTCAACTGTTAATCACAGACCTCATGGTTTATTACTATAATACTGATGGGTCAACTGTTAATCACAGACCTCATGGTTTATTACTATAATACTGATGGGTCAACTGTTAATCACAGACCTCATGGTTTATTACTATAATACTGATGGGTCAACTGTTAATCACAGACCTCATGGTTTATTACTATTGATGGGTCAACTGTTAATCACAGACCTCATGGTTTATTACTAATACTGATGGGTCAACTGTTAATCACAGACCTCATGGTTTATTACTATAATACTGATGGGTCAACTGTAATACTGATGGTTTATTACTATAATACTGATGGGTCAACTGTTAATCACAGACCTCATGGTTTATTACTATAATACTGATGGGTCAACTGTTAATCACAGACCTCATGGTTTATTACTATAATACTGATGGGTCAACTGTTAATCACAGACCTCATGGTTTATTACTATAATACTGATGGGTCAACTGTTAATCACAGACCTCATGGTTTATTACTATAATACTATAATCACAGACCTCTGATGGTTTATTACTATAATACTGATGGGTCAACTGTTAATCACAGACCTCATGGTTTATTACTATAATACTGATGGGTCAACTGTTAATCACAGACCTCATGGTTTATTACTATAATACTGATGGGTCAACTGTTAATCACAGACCTCATGGTTTATTACTATAATACTGATGGGTCAACTGTTAATCACAGACCTCATGGTTTATTACTATAATACTGATGGGTCAACTGTTAATCACAGACCTCATGGTTTATTACTATAATACTGATGGGTCAACTGTTAATCACAGACCTCATGGTTTATTACTATAATACTGATGGGTCAACTGTTAATCACAGACCTCATGGTTTATTACTATAATACTGATGGGTCAACTGTTAATCACAGACCTCATGGTTTATTACTATAATACTGATGGGTCAACTGTTAATCACAGACCTCATGGTTTATTACTATAATACTGATGGGTCAACTGTTAATCACAGACCTCATGGTTTATTACTATAATACTGATGGGTCAACTGTTAATCACAGACCTCATGGTTTATTACTATAATACTGATGGGTCAACTGTTAATCACAGACCTCATGGTTTATTACTATAATACTGATGGGTCAACTGTTAATCACAGACCCTTTATGGTCAACTGTTAATCACATTAGTTTATTACTATAATACTGATGGGTCAACTGTTAATCACAGACCTCATGGTTTATTACTATAATACTGATGGGTCAACTGTTAATCACAGACCTCATGGTTTATTACTATAATACTGATGGGTCAACTGTTAATCACAGACCTCATGGTTTATTACTATAATACTGATGGGTCAACTGTTAATCACAGACCTCATGGTTTATTACTATAATACTGATGGGTCAACTGTTAATCACAGACCTCATGGTTTATTACTATAATACTGATGGGTCAACTGTTAATCACAGACCTCATGGTTTATTACTATAATACTGATGGGTCAACTGTTAATCACAGACCTCATGGTTTATTACTATAATACTGATGGGTCAACTGTTAATCACAGACCTCATGGTTTATTACTATAATACTGATGGGTCAACTGTTAATCACAGACCTCATGGTTTATTACTATAATACTGATGGGTCAACTGTTAATCACAGACCTCATGGTTTATTACTATAATACTGATGGGTCAACTGTTAATCACAGACCTCATGGTTTATTACTATAATACTGATGGGTCAACTGTTAATCACAGACCTCATGGTTTATTACTATAATACTGATGGGTCAACTGTTAATCACAGACCTCATGGTTTATTACTATAATACTGATGGGTCAACTGTTAATCACAGACCTCATGGTTTATTACTATAATACTGATGGGTCAACTGTTAATCACAGACCTCATGGTTTATTACTATAATACTGATGGGTCAACTGTTAATCACAGACCTCATGGTTTATTACTATAATACTGATGGGTCAACTGTTAATCACAGACCTCATGGTTTATTACTATAATACTGATGGGTCAACTGTTAATCACAGACCTCATGGTTTATTACTATAATACTGATGGGTCAACTGTTAATCACAGACCTCATGGTTTATTACTATAATACTGATGGGTCAACTGTTAATCACAGACCTCATGGTTTATTACTATAATACTGATGGGTCAACTGTTAATCACAGACCTCATGGTTTATTACTATAATACTGATGGGTCAACTGTTAATCACAGACCTCATGGTTTATTACTATAATACTGATGGGTCAACTGTTAATCACAGACCTCATGGTTTATTACTATAATACTGATGGGTCAACTGTTAATCACAGACCTCATGGTTTATTACTATAATACTGATGGGTCAACTGTTAATCACAGACCTCATGGTTTATTACTATAATACTGATGGGTCAACTGTTAATCACAGACCTCATGGTTTTATTACTATAATACTGATGGGTCAACTGTTAATCACAGACCTCATGGTTTATTACTATAATACTGATGGGTCAACTGTTAATCACAGACCTCATGGTTTATTACTATAATACTGATGGGTCAACTGTTAATCACAGACCTCATGGTTTATTACTATAATACTGATGGGTACTCACAGACCTCATGGTTTATTATTATAATCATGGGTCAACTGTTAATCACAGACCTCATGGTTTATTACTATAATACTGATGGGTCAACTGTTAATCACAGACCTCATGGTTTATTACTATAATACTGATGGGTCAACTGTTAATCACAGACCTCATGGTTTATTACTATAATACTGATGGGTCAACTGTTAATCACAGACCTCATGGTTTATTACTATAATACTGATGGGTTAATCAACTGGTTAATCACAGACCTCATGGTTTATTACTATAATACTGATGGGTCAACTGTTAATCACAGACCTCATGGTTTATTACTATAATACTGATGGGTCAACTGTTAATCACAGACCTCATGGTTTATTACTATAATACTGATGGGTCAACTGTTAATCACAGACCTCATGGTTTATTTATTACTATAATACTGATGGGTCAACTGTTAATCACAGACCTCATGGTTTATTACTATAATACTGATGGGTCAACTGTTAATCACAGATCATGGTTATTACTATAATACTGATGGGTAACTGTTAATCACAGACCTCATGGTTTATTACTATAATACTGATGGGTCAACTGTTAATCACAGACCTCATGGTTTATTACTATAATACTGATGGGTCAACTGTTAATCACAGACCTCATGGTTTATTACTATAATACTGATGGGTCAACTGTTAATCACAGACCTCATGGTTTATTACTATAATACTGATGGGTCAACTGTTAATCACAGACCTCATGGTTTATTACTATAATACTGATGGGTCAACTGTTAATCACAGACCTCATGGTTTATTAGAGGAATAATACTGATGGGTCAATGGGTAACTGTTAATCACAGACCTCATGGTTTATTACTATAATACTGATGGGTGACCAGTCCTCTACTGGCACCAGAGGAACCTGGCTTGATGACCAGTCCTCTAATCAGTCTCATCAGACCTCATGGTTTATTACTATAATACTGATGGGTCAACTGTTAATCACAGACCTCTGGTTTGATTCTAGGAATATGTCTATTAGACTCTATTAATTTATACCAGGTTACCTTCAGACCCGTCCTGTATTAGATCAGGATATAACTATATATACTGTCCATTAGACTCTATTCATTTATACCAGGTTACCTTCAGACCAGTCCTGTTTAGATCAGGATATAAGACTGTGTCCACAGTTCAATGAATTTATTATGCAAAAGAGAAAACAGAGAGTCTCTATTAATCAATAGTTTCATTCAACTATTAGATTCACAGACCAGACATCCAGGGTTTTAATGTTTATTATTGTAATGCTTTATACATTTATTTTCTTTTGTCTACAGAGAAGAAGCTTAGAGAACAAATGGAAGAACAAGGTAAGTGGGCTGTTGACTTGTTAGAGTTTCACATATAGAGATTATGATGATTACTATAATACTGATGGGTCAACTGTTAATCACAGACCTCATGGTTTATTACTGATGGGTCAACTGTTAATCACAGACCTCATGGTTTATTACTATAATACTGATGGGTCAACTGTTAATCACAGACCTCATGGTTTATTACTATAATACTGATGGGTCAACTGTTAATCACAGACCTCCTCATGGTTTATTACTATAATACTGATGGGTCAACTGTTAATCACAGACCTCATGGTTTATTACTATAATACTGATGGGTCAACTGTTAATCACAGACCTCATGGTTTATTACTATAATACTGATGGGTCAACTGTTAATCACAGACCTCATGGTTTATTACTATAATACTGATGGGTCAACTGTTAATCACAGACCTCATGGTTTATTACTATAATACTGATGGGTCAACTGTTAATCACAGACCTCATGGTTTATTACTATAATACTGATGGGTCAACTGTTAATCACAGACCTCATGGTTTATTACTATAATACTGATGGGTCAACTGTTAATCACAGACCTCATGGTTTATTACTATAATACTGATGGGTCAACTGTTAATCACAGACCTCATGGTTTATTACTATAATACTGATGGGTCAACTGTTAATCACAGACCTCATGGTTTATTACTATAATACTGATGGGTCAACTGTTAATCACAGACCTCATGGTTTATTACTATAATACTGATGGGTCAACTGTTAATCACAGACCTCATGGTTTATTACTATAATACTGATGGGTCAACTGTTAATCACAGACCTCATGGTTTATTACTATAATACTGATGGGTCAACTGTTAATCACAGACCTCATGGTTTATTACTATAATACTGATGGGTCAACTGTTAATCACAGACCTCATGGTTTATTACTATAATACTGATGGGTCAACTGTTAATCACAGACCTCATGGTTTATTACTATAATACTGATGGGTCAACTGTTAATCACAGACCTCATGGTTTATTACTATAATACTGATGGGTCAACTGTTAATCACAGACCTCATGGTTTATTACTATAATACTGATGGGTCAACTGTTAATCACAGACCTCATGGTTTATTACTATAATACTGATGGGTCAACTGTTAATCACAGACCTCATGGTTTATTACTATAATACTGATGGGTCAACTGTTAATCACAGACCTGATGGGTCAACTGTTAATGGTTTATTACTATAATACTGATGGGTCAACTGTTAATCACAGACCTCATGGTTTATTACTATAATACTGATGGGTCAACTGTTAATCACACTGACCTCATGGTTTATTACTATAATACTGATGGGTCAACTGTTAATCACAGACCTCATGGTTTATTACTATAATACTGATGGGTCAACTGTTAATCACAGACCTCATGGTTTATTACTATAATACACAGATGGGTCAACTGTTAATCACAGACCTCATGGTTTATTACTATAATACTGATGGGTATTCACAGACCTCATGGTTTATTACTATAATACTGATGGGTCAACTGTTAATCACAGACCTCCTATAATACTGATGGGTCAACTTTAATCACAGACCTCTGGTTTATTACTATAATACTGATGGGTCAACTGTTAATCACAGACCTCGTGGTTTATTACTATAATACTGATGGGTCAACTGTTAATCACAGACCTCATGGTTTATTACTATAATACTGATGGGTCAACTGGTTAATCTGATGGGTCAATCACAGACCTCATGGTTTATTACTATAATACTGATGGGTCAACTGTTAATCACAGACCTCATGGTTTATTACTATAATACTGATGGGTCAACTGTTAATCACAGACCTCATGGTTTATTACTATAATACTGATGGGTCAACTGTTAATCACAGACCTAATCTGATGGGTCAACTGTTAATCACAGACCTCATGGTTTATTACTATAATACTGATGTTAATCACAGTCAACTGTTAATCACAGACCTCATGGTTTATTACTATAATACTGATGGGTCAACTGTTAATCACAGACCTCATGGTTTATTACTATAATACTGATGGGTCAACTGTTAATCACAGACCTCATGGTTTATTACTATAATACTGATGGGTCAACTGTTAATCACAGACCTCATGGTTTATTACTATAATACTGATGGGTCAACTGTTAATCACAGACCTCATGGTTTATTACTATAATACTGATGGGTCAACTGTTAATCACAGACCTCATGGTTTATTACTATAATACTGATGGGTCAACTGTTAATCACAGACCTCATGGTTTATTACTATAATACTGATGGGTCAACTGTTAATCACAGACCTCATGGTTTATTACTATAATACTGATGGGTCAACTGTTAATCACAGACCTCATGGTTTATTACTATAATACTGATGGGTCAACTGTTAATCACAGACCTCATGGTTTATTACTATAATACTGATGGGTCAACTGTTAATCAACCTCATGGTTTATTACTATAATACTGATCACTGTTAATCACAGACCTCATGGTTTATTACTATATACTGATCAACTGATGGGTTTATTCAACTGATTAATCACAGACCTCATGGTTTATTACTATAATACTGATGGGTCAACTGTTAATCACAGACCTCATGGTTTATTACTATAATACTGATGGGTCAACTGTTAATCACAGACCTCATGGTTTATTACTATAATACTGATGGGTCAACTGTTAATCACAGACTGAATATTTATGTATTTTCTGTCTACAGTGAAGGACTTCAAATTGAGGGTTAAGCGTAAGTAGTCTCTTTTCTACCCTAGTAGAACCTGACTAGTAATGTCCTCTACATCTAACCTGACTAGTAATGTCCTCTACATCTAACCTGACTAGTAATGTCCTCTACATCTAACCTGACTAGTCATGTCCTCTACATCTAACCTGACTAGTAATGTATCTACATCTAACCTGACTAGTAATGTCCTCTACATCTAACCTGACTAGTAGTAATGTCCTCTACATCTAACCTGACTAGTAATGTCCTCTTGTTCTATAGTATATAACTCTACATCTAACCTGACTAGTAATGTGGGTCTACATCTAACCTGACTAGTAATGTCCTCTTGTTCTACAGTAAATATAACTCTACATCTAACCTGACTAGTAATGTCCTCTAGTTCTACAGTATATAACTCTACATCTAACCTTGACTAGTAATGTCCTCTACATCTAACCTGACTAGTAATGTCCTCTTGTTCTACAGTATATAACTCTACATCTAACCTGACTCAGTAATGTCTCTACATCTAACCTGACTAGTAATGTCCTCTTGTTCTTCAGTATATAACTCTACATCACAACCAGATTATATAATGTCCTCTACATCTAACCTGACTAGTAATGTCCTCTTGTTCTACAGTATATAACTCTACATCTAACCTGACTAGTAATGTCCTCTTGTTCTACAGTATATAACTTTACATCTAACCTGACTAGTAATGTCCTCTTGTTCTACAGTATATAACTCTACATCTAACCTGACTAGTAATGTCCTCTTGTTCTACAGTATATAACTCTACATCTAACCTGACTAGTAATATCCTCTTGTTCTACAGTATATAACTCTACATCTAACCTGACTAGTAATGTCCTCTAGTTCTACAGTATATAACTCTACATCTAACCTGACTAGTAATGTCCTCTACATCTAACCTGACTAGTAATGTCCTCTTGTTCTACAGTATATAACTCTACATCTAACCTGACTAGTAATGTCCTCTACATCTAACCTGACTAGTAATGTCCTCTTGTTCTACAGTATATAACTCTACATCTAACCTGACTAGTAATGTCCTCTACATCAACCTGACTAGTAATGTCCCTCTTGTTCTACAGTATATAACTCTACATCTAACCTGACTAGTAATGTCCTCTAACCTTTGACTAGTAACCTGACTAGTAATGTCCTCTTGTTCTACAGTGATATAACTCTACATCTAACCTGACTAGTAATGTCCTCTAGTTCTACAGTATATAACTCTACATCTAACCTGACTAGTAATGTCCTCTACATCTAACCTGACTAGTAATGTCCTCTTGTTCTACAGTATATAACTCTACATCTAACCTGACTAGTAATGTCCTCTACATCTAACCTGACTAGTAATGTCCTCTAGTTCTACAGTATATAACTCTACATCTAACCTGACTAGTAATGTCCTCTACATCTAACCTGACTAGTAATGTCCTCTTGTTCTACAGTATATAACTCTACATCTAACCTGATAGTAATGTCCTCTACATCTAACCTGACTAGTAATGTCCTCTACATCTAACCTGACTAGTAATGTCCTCTTGTTCTACAGTATATAACTCTACATCTAACCTGACTAGTAATGTCCTCTAATTCTACAGTATATAACTCTACATCTAGCCTGACTAGTAATGTCCTCTCTACATCTAACCTGACTAGTAATGTCCTCTACATCTAACCTGACTAGTAATGTCCTCTGCATCTAACCTGACTAGTAATGTCCTCTTGTTCTACAGTATATAACTCTACATCTAACCTGACTAGTAATGTCATCTTGTTCTACAGTATATAACTCTACATCTAACCTGACTAGTAATGTCCTCTACATCTAACCTGACTAGTAATGTCCTCTACATCTAACCTGACTAGTAATGTCCTCTAGTTCTACTGTATATAACTCTACATCTAACCTGACTAGTAATGCCCTCTACATCCTACCTGACTAGTAATGTCCTCTTGTTCTACAGTATATAACTCTACATCTAACCTGACTAGTCATGTCCTCTACATCTAACCTGACTAGTAATGTCCTCTACATCTAACCTGACTAGTAATGTCCTCTACATCTAACCTGACTAGTAATGTCCTCTACATCTAACCTGACTAGTAATGTCCTCTTGTTCTACAGTATATAACTCTACATCTAACCTGACTAGTAATGCCCTCTGCATCTAACCTGACTAGTAATGTCCCTCACATCTAACCTGACTAGTCATGTCCTCTTGTTCTACAGTATATAACTCTACATCTAACCTGACTAGTAATGCCCTCTACATCTAACCTGACTAGTAATGTCCTCTACATCTAACCTGACTAGTAATGTCCTCTACATCTAACCTGACTAGTAATGTTCTCTTGTTCTACAGTATATAACTCACATCTAACATGACTAGTAATGTCCTCTAGTTCTACAGTATATAACTCTACATCTAACCTGACTAGTAATGTCCTCTTGTTCTACACTATATAACTCTACATCTAACCTGACTAGTAATGTCCTCTACATCTAACCTGACTAGTAATGACCTCTTGTTCTACAGTATATAACTCTACATCTAACCTGACTAGTAATGTCCTCTACATCTAACCTGACTAGTAATGTCCTCTTGTTCTACAGTATATAACTCTACATCTAACCTGACTAGTAATGTCCTCTAGTTCTACAGTATATAACTCTACATCTAACCTGACTAGTAATGTCCTCTACATCTAACCTGACTAGTAATGTCCTCTTGTTCTACAGTATATAACTACATCTAACCTGACTAGTAATGTCCTCTACATCTAACCTGACTAGTAATGTCCTCTAGTTCTACAGTATATAACTCTACATCTAACCTGACTAACCTGACTAGTAATGTCCTCTTGTTCTACAGTATATAACTCTACATCTAACCTGACTAGTAATGTCCTCTACATCTAACCTGACTAGTAATGTCCTCTACATCTAACCTGACTAGTAATGTCCTCTTGTTCTACAGTATATAACTCTACATCTAACCTGACTAGTAATGTCCTCTAGTTCTACAGTATATAACTCTACATCTAACCTGACTAGTAATGTCCTCTACATCTAACCTGACTAGTAATGTCCTCTTGTTCTACAGTATATAACTCTACATCTAACCTGACTAGTAATGTCCTCTTGTTCTACAGTATATAACTTTACATCTAACCTGACTAGTAATGTCCTCTTGTTCTACAGTATATAACTCTACATCTAACCTGACTAGTAATGTCCTCTTGTTCTATATAACTCTACATCTAACCTGACTAGTAATATCCTCTTGTTCTACAGTATATAACTCTACATCTAACCTGACTAGTAATGTCCTCTTGTTCTACAGTATATAATATAAACTAGTAATGTCTACATCTAACCTGACTAGTAATGTCCTCTTGTTCTACAGTATATAACTCTACATCTAACCTGACTAGTAATGTCCTCTACATCTAACCTGACTAGTAATGTCCTCTTGTTCTACAGTATATAACTCTACATCTAACCTGACTAGTAATGTCCTCTACATCTAACCTGACTAGTAATGTCCTCTTGTTCTACAGTATATAACTCTACATCTAACCTGACTAGTAATGTCCTCTACATCTAACCTGACTAGTAATGTCCTCTTGTTCTACAGTATATAACTCTACATCTAACCTGACTAGTAATGTTTCTTAATATCTACAGTATATAACTCTACATCTAACCTGACTAGTAATGTCCTCTACATCTAACCTGACTAGTAATGTCCTCTTGTTCTACAGTATATAACTCTCTACATCTAACCTGACTAGTAATGTCCTCTACATCTAACCTGACTAGTAATGTCCTCTAGTTCTACAGTATATAACTCTACATCTAACCTGACTAGTAATGTCCTCTACATCTAACCTGACTAGTAATGTCCTCTTGTTCTACAGTATATAACTCTACATCTAACCTGACTAGTAATGTCCTCTACATCTAACCTGACTAGTAATGTCCTCTACATCTAACCTGACTAGTAATGTCCTCTTGTTCTACAGTATATAACTCTACATCTAACCTGACTAGTAATGTCCTCTAGTTCTACAGTATATAACTCTACATCTAGCCTGACTAGTAATGTCCTCTACATCTAACCTGACTAGTAATGTCCTCTACATCTAACCTGACTAGTAATGTCCTCTACATCTAACCTGACTAGTAATGTCCTCTTGTTCTACAGTATATAACTCTACATCTAACCTGACTAGTAATGTCATCTTGTTCTACAGTATATAACTCTACATCTAACCTGACTAGTAATGTCCTCTACATCTAACCTGACTAGTAATGTCCTCTACATCTAACCTGACTAGTAATGTCCTCTAGTTCTACTGTATATAACTCTACATCTAACCTGACTAGTAATGCCCTCTACATCCTACCTGACTAGTAATGTCCTCTTGTTCTACAGTATATAACTCTACATCTAACCTGACTAGTCATGTCCTCTACATCTAACCTGACTAGTAATGTCCTCTACATCTAACCTGACTAGTAATGTCCTCTACATCTAACCTGACTAGTAATGTCCTCTACATCTAACCTGACTAGTAATGTCCTCTTGTTCTACAGTATATAACTCTACATCTAACCTGACTAGTAATGCCCTCTACATCTAACCTGACTAGTAATGTCCTCTACATCTAACCTGACTAGTCATGTCCTCTTGTTCTACAGTATATAACTCTACATCTAACCTGACTAGTAATGCCCTCTACATCTAACCTGACTAGTAATGTCCTCTACATCTAACCTGACTAGTAATGTCCTCTACATCTAACCTGACTAGTAATGTTCTCTCTTGTTCTACAGTATATAACTCTACATCTAACCTGACTAGTAATGTCCTCTAGTTCTACAGTATATAACTCTACATCTAACCTGACTAGTAATGTCCTCTTGTTCTACAGTATATAACTCTACATCTAACCTGACTAGTAATGTCCTCTACATCTAACCTGACTAGTAATGTCCTCTTGTTCTACAGTATATAACTCTACATCTAACCTGACTAGTAATGTCCTCTACATCTAACCTGACTAGTAATGTCCTCTTGTTCTGACAGTATATAACTCTACATCTAACCTGACTAGTAATGTCCTCTAGTTCTACAGTATATAACTCTACATCTAACCTGACTAGTAATGTCCTCTACATCTAACCTGACTAGTAATGTCCTCTTGTTCTACAGTATATAACTCTACATCTAACCTGACTAGTAATGTCCTCTACATCTAACCTGACTAGTAATGTCCTCTAGTTCTACAGTATATAACTCTACATCTAACCTGACTAGTAATGTCCTCTACATCTAACCTGACTAGTAATGTCCTCTTGTTCTACAGTATATAACTCTACATCTAACCTGACTAGTAATGTCCTCTACATCTAACCTGACTAGTAATGTCCTCTACATCTAACCTGACTAGTAATGTCCTCTTGTTCTACAGTATATAACTCTACATCTAACCTGACTAGTAATGTCCTCTAGTTCTACAGTATATAACTCTACATCTAACCTGACTAGTAATGTCCTCTACATCTAACCTGACTAGTAATGTCCTCTTGTTCTACAGTATATAACTCTACATCTAACCTGACTAGTAATGTCCTCTACATCTAACCTGACTAGTAATGTCCTCTAGTTCTACAGTATATAACTCTACATCTAACCTGACTAGTAATGTCCTCTACATCTAACCTGACTAGTAATGTCCTCTTGTTCTACAGTATATAACTCTACATCTAACCTGACTAGTAATGTCCTCTACATCTAACCTGACTAGTAATGTCCTCTACATCTAACCTGACTAGTAATGTCCTCTTGTTCTACAGTATATAACTCTACATCTAACCTGACTAGTAATGTCCTCTAGTTCTACAGTATATAACTCTACATCTAGCCTGACTAGTAATGTCCTCTACATCTAACCTGACTAGTAATGTCCTCTACATCTAACCTGACTAGTAATGTCCTCTACATCTAACCTGACTAGTAATGTCCTCTTGTTCTACAGTATATAACTCTACATCTAACCTGACTAGTAATGTCATCTTGTTCTACAGTATATAACTCTACATCTAACCTGACTAGTAATGTCCTCTACATCTAACCTGACTAGTAATGTCCTCTACATCTAACCTGACTAGTAATGTCCTCTAGTTCTACTGTATATAACTCTACATCTAACCTGACTAGTAATGCCCTCTACATCTACCTGACTAGTAATGTCCTCTTGTTCTACAGTATATAACTCTACATCTAACCTGACTAGTCATGTCCTCTACATCTAACCTGACTAGTAATGTCCTCTACATCTAACCTGACTAGTAATGTCCTCTACATCTAACCTGACTAGTAATGTCCTCTACATCTAACCTGACTAGTAATGTCCTCTTGTTCTACAGTATATAACTCTACATCTAACCTGACTAGTAATGCCCTCTACATCTAACCTGACTAGTAATGTCCTCTACATCTAACCTGACTAGTCATGTCCTCTTGTTCTACAGTATATAACTCTACATCTAACCTGACTAGTAATGCCCTCTACATCTAACCTGACTAGTAATGTCCTCTACATCTAACCTGACTAGTAATGTCCTCTACATCTAACCTGACTAGTAATGTTCTCTTGTTCTACAGTATATAACTCTACATCTAACCTGACTAGTAATGTCCTCTAGTTCTACAGTATATAACTCTACATCTAACCTGACTAGTAATGTCCTCTTGTTCTACACTATATAACTCTACATCTAACCTGACTAGTAATGTCCTCTACATCTAACCTGACTAGTAATGTCCTCTTGTTTACAGTATATAACTCTACATCTAACCTGACTAGTAATGTCCTCTACATCTAACCTGACTAGTAATGTCCTCTTGTTCTACAGTATATAACTCTACATCTAACCTGACTAGTAATGTCCTCTAGTTCTACAGTATATAACTCTACATCTAACCTGACTAGTAATGTCCTCTACATCTAACCTGACTAGTAATGTCCTCTTGTTCTACAGTATATAACTCTACATCTAACCTGACTAGTAATGTCCTCTACATCTAACCTGACTAGTAATGTCCTCTAGTTCTACAGTATATAACTCTACATCTAACCTGACTAGTAATGTCCTCTACATCTAACCTGACTAGTAATGTCCTCTTGTTCTACAGTATATAACTCTACATCTAACCTGACTAGTAATGTCCTCTACATCTAACCTGACTAGTAATGTCCTCTACATCTAACCTGACTAGTAATGTCCTCTTGTTCTACAGTATATAACTCTACATCTAACCTGACTAGTAATGTCCTCTTGTTCTACAGTATATAACTTTACATCTAACCTGACTAGTAATGTCCTCTTGTTCTACAGTATATAACTCTACATCTAACCTGACTAGTAATGTCCTCTTGTTCTACAGTATATAACTCTACATCTAACCTGACTAGTAATATCCTCTTGTTCTACAGTATATAACTCTACATCTAACCTGACTAGTAATGTCCTCTAGTTCTACAGTATATAACTCTACATCTAACCTGACTAGTAATGTCCTCTACATCTAACCTGACTAGTAATGTCCTCTTGTTCTACAGTATATAACTCTACATCTAACCTGACTAGTAATGTCCTCTACATCTAACCTGACTAGTAATGTCCTCTTGTTCTACAGTATATAACTCTACATCTAACCTGACTAGTAATGTCTCTACATCTAACCTGACTAGTAATGTCCTCTTGTTCTACAGTATATAACTCTACATCTAACCTGACTAGTAATGTCCTCTACATCTAACCTGACTAGTAATGTCCTCTTGTTCTACAGTATATAACTCTACATCTAACCTGACTAGTAATGTCCTCTAGTTCTACAGTATATAACTCTACATCTAACCTGACTAGTAATGTCCTCTACATCTAACCTGACTAGTAATGTCCTCTTGTTCTACAGTATATAACTCTACATCTAACCTGACTAGTAATGTCCTCTACATCTAACCTGACTAGTAATGTCCTCTAGTTCTACAGTATATAACTCTACATCTAACCTGACTAGTAATGTCCTCTACATCTAACCTGACTAGTAATGTCCTCTTGTTCTACAGTATATAACTCTACATCTAACCTGACTAGTAATGTCCTCTACATCTAACCTGACTAGTAATGTCCTCTACATCTAACCTGACTAGTAATGTCCTCTTGTTCTACAGTATATAACTCTACATCTAACCTGACTAGTAATGTCCTCTAGTTCTACAGTATATAACTCTACATCTAGCCTGACTAGTAATGTCCTCTACATCTAACCTGACTAGTAATGTCCTCTACATCTAACCTGACTAGTAATGTCCTCTACATCTAACCTGACTAGTAATGTCCTCTTGTTCTACAGTATATAACTCTACATCTAACCTGACTAGTAATGTCATCTTGTTCTACAGTATATAACTCTACATCTAACCTGACTAGTAATGTCCTCTACATCTAACCTGACTAGTAATGTCCTCTACATCTAACCTGACTAGTAATGTCCTCTAGTTCTACTGTATATAACTCTACATCTAACCTGACTAGTAATGCCCTCTACATCCTACCTGACTAGTAATGTCCTCTTGTTCTACAGTATATAACTCTACATCTAACCTGACTAGTAATGCCCTCTACATCTAACCTGACTAGTAATGTCCTCTACATCTAACCTGACTAGTCATGTCCTCTTGTTCTACAGTATATAACTCTACATCTAACCTGACTAGTAATGCCCTCTACATCTAACCTGACTAGTAATGTCCTCTACATCTAACCTGACTAGTAATGTCCTCTACATCTAACCTGACTAGTAATGTTCTCTTGTTCTACAGTATATAACTCTACATCTAACCTGACTAGTAATGTCCTCTAGTTCTACAGTATATAACTCTACATCTAACCTGACTAGTAATGTCCTCTTGTTCTACACTATATAACTCTACATCTAACCTGACTAGTAATGTCCTCTACATCTAACCTGACTAGTAATGTCCTCTTGTTCTACAGTATATAACTCTACATCTAACCTGACTAGTAATGTCCTCTACATCTAACCTGACTAGTAATGTCCTCTTGTTCTACAGTATATAACTCTACATCTAACCTGACTAGTAATGTCCTCTAGTTCTACAGTATATAACTCTACATCTAACCTGACTAGTAATGTCCTCTACATCTAACCTGACTAGTAATGTCCTCTTGTTCTACAGTATATAACTCTACATCTAACCTGACTAGTAATGTCCTCTACATCTAACCTGACTAGTAATGTCCTCTGTTCTACAGTATATAACTCTACATCTAACCTGACTAGTAATGTCCTCTACATCTAACCTGACTAGTAATGTCCTCTTGTTCTACAGTATATAACTCTACATCTAACCTGACTAGTAATGTCCTCTACATCTAACCTGACTAGTAATGTCCTCTACATCTAACCTGACTAGTAATGTCCTCTTGTTCTACAGTATATAACTCTACATCTAACCTGACTAGTAATGTCCTCTAGTTCTACAGTATATAACTCTACACTAGCCTGACTAGTAATGTCCTCTACATCTAACCTGACTAGTAATGTCCTCTACATCTAACCTGACTAGTAATGTCCTCTACATCTAACCTGACTAGTAATGTCCTCTTGTTCTACTAGTATATAACTCTACATCTAACCTGACTAGTAATGTCTCTTGTTCTACAGTATATAACTCTACATCTAACCTGACTAGTAATGTCCTCTACATCTAACCTGACTAGTAATGTCCTCTACATCTAACCTGACTAGTAATGTCCTCTAGTTCTACTGTATATAACTCTACATCTAACCTGACTAGTAATGCCTCTACATCCTACCTGACTAGTAATGTCCTCTTGTTCTACAGTATATAACTCTACATCTAACCTGACTAGTCATGTCCTCTACATCTAACCTGACTAGTAATGTCCTCTACATCTAACCTGACTAGTAATGTCCTCTTGTTCTAACCTGACTAGTAATGTCCTCTACATCTAACCTGACTAGTAATGTCCTCTTGTTCTACAGTATATAACCTCTACATCTAACCTGACTAGTAATGTCCTCTACATCTAACCTGACTAGTAATGTCCTCTACATCTAACCTGACTAGTCATGTCCTCTGTTCTACAGTATATAACTCTACATCTAACCTGACTAGTAATGCCTCTACATCTAACCTGACTAGTCATGTCTCTACATCTAACCTGACTAGTAATGTCCCTCTACATCTAACCTACTAGTAATGTCCTCTACATCTAACCTGACTAGTAATGTCTCACATCTAACCTGACTAGTAATGTCCTCTTGTTCTACAGTATATAACTCTACATCTAACCTGACTAGTAATGCCCTCTACATCTAACCTGACTAGTAATGTCCTCTACATCTAACCTGACTAGTCATGTCCTCTTGTTCTACAGTATATAACTCTACATCTAACCTGACTAGTAATGTCCTCTACATCTAACCTGACTAGTCATGTCCTCTACATCTAACCTGACTAGTCATGTCCTCTACATCTAACCTGACTAGTAATGTCCTCTACATCTAACCTGACTAGTAATGTCCTCTACATCTAACCTGACTAGTAATGTCCTCTACATCTTACCTGACTAGTAATGTCCTCTTGTTCTACAGTATATAACTCTACATCTAACCTGACTAGTAATGTCCTCTACATCTAACCTGACTAGTAATGTCCTCTACATCTAACCTGACTAGTCATGTCCTCTTGTTCTACAGTATATAACTCTACATCTAACCTGACTAGTAATGCCCTCTACATCTAACCTGACTAGTCATGTCCCTCTACATCTAACCTGACTAGTCATGTCCTCTACATCTAACCTGACTAGTAATGTCCTCTACATCTAACCTGACTAGTAATGTCCTCTACATCTAACCTGACTAGTAATGTCCTCTTGTTCTACAGTATATAACTCTACATCTAACCTGACTAGTAATGCCCTCTACATCTAACCTGACTAGTAATGTCCTCTACATCTAACCTGACTAGTAATGTCCTCTTGTTCTACAGTATATAACTCTACATCTAACCTGACTAGTAATGCCCTCTACATCTAACCTGACTAGTCATGTCACTCTACATCTAACCTGACTAGTCATGTCCTCACATCTAACCTGACTAGTAATGTCCTCTACATCTAACCTGACTAGTAATGTCCTCTACATCTAACCTGACTAGTAATGTCCTCTACATCTAACCTGACTAGTAATGTCCTCTTGTTCTACAGTATATAACTCTACATCTAACCTGACTAGTAATGTCCTCTACATCTAACCTGACTAGTAATGTCCTCTACATCTAACCTGACTAGTAATGTCCTCTACATCTAACCTGACTAGTAATGTTCTCTTGTTCTACAGTATGTAACTCTACATCTAACCTGATTAGTAATGTCCTCTTGTTCTACAGTATATAACTCTACATCTAACCTGATTAGTAATGTCCTCTTGTTCTACAGTATATAACTCTACATCTAACCTGACTAGTAATGTCCTCTTGTTCTACAGTATATAACTCTACATCTAACCTGACTAGTAATGCCTCACATCTAACCTGACTAGTAATGTCCTCTACATCTAACCTGACTAGTAATGTCCTCTACATCTAACCTGACTAGTAATGTTCTCTTGTTCTACAGTATATAACTCTACATCTAACCTGACTAGTAATGTCCTCCTCTATATAACTCTCTACATCTAACCTGACTAGTAATGTCCTCTACATCTAACCTGACTAGTAATGTCCTCTTGTTCTACAGTATATAACTCTACATCTAACCTGACTAGTAATGCCCTCTACATCTAACCTGACTAGTAATGTCCTCTACATCTAACCTGACTAGTAATGTCCTCTTGTTCTACAGTATATAACTCTACATCTAACCTGACTAGTAATGTCCTCTACATCTAACCTGACTAGTAATGTCCTCTTGTTCTACAGTATATAACTCTACATCTAACCTGACTAGTAATGCCCTCTACATCTAACCTGACTAGTAATGTCCTCTACATCTAACCTGACTAGTCATGTCCTCTTGTTCTACAGTATATAACTCTACATCTAACCTGACTAGTAATGCCCTCTACATCTAACCTGACTAGTCATGTCCTCTACATCTAACCTGACTAGTCATGTCCTCTACATCTAACCTGACTAGTAATGTCCTCTACATCTAACCTGACTAGTAATGTCCTCTACATCTAACCTGACTAGTAATGTCCTCTTGTTCTACAGTATATAACTCTACATCTAACCTGACTAGTAATGCCCTCTACATCTAACCTGACTAGTAATGTCCTCTACATCTAACCTGACTAGTCATGTCCTCTTGTTCTACAGTATATAACTCTACATCTAACCTGACTAGTAATGCCCTCTACATCTAACCTGACTAGTCATGTCCTCTACATCTAACCTGACTAGTCATGTCCTCTACATCTAACCTGACTAGTAATGTCCTCTACATCTAACCTGACTAGTAATGTCCTCTACATCTAACCTGACTAGTAATGTCCTCTACATCTAACCTGACTAGTAATGTCCTCTTGTTCTACAGTATATAACTCTACATCTAACCTGACTAGTAATGCCCTCTACATCTAACCTGACTAGTAATGTCCTCTACATCTAACCTGACTAGTAATGTCCTCTACATCTAACCTGACTAGTAATGTTCTCTTGTTCTACAGTATGTAACTCTACATCTAACCTGATTAGTAATGTCCTCTTGTTCTACAGTATATAACTCTACATCTAACCTGATTAGTAATGTCCTCTTGTTCTACAGTATATAACTCTACATCTAACCTGACTAGTAATGTCCTCTTGTTCTACAGTATATAACTCTACATCTAACCTGACTAGTAATGCCCTCTACATCTAACCTGACTAGTAATGTCCTCTACATCTAACCTGACTAGTAATGTCCTCTACATCTAACCTGACTAGTAATGTTCTCTTGTTCTACAGTATATAACTCTACATCTAACCTGACTAGTAATGTCCTCTTGTTCTACACTATATAACTCTACATCTAACCTGACTAGTAATGTCCTCTACATCTAACCTGACTAGTAATGTCCTCTTGTTCTACAGTATATAACTCTACATCTAACCTGACTAGTAATGCCCTCTACATCTAACCTGACTAGTAATGTCCTCTACATCTAACCTGACTAGTAATGTCCTCTTGTTCTACAGTATATAACTCTACATCTAACCTGACTAGTAATGTCCTCTACATCTAACCTGACTAGTAATGTCCTCTTGTTCTACAGTATATAACTCTACATCTAACCTGACTAGTAATGTCCTCTAGTTCTACAGTATATAACTCTACATCTAACCTGACTAGTAATGTCCTCTACATCTAACCTGACTAGTAATGTCCTCTTGTTCTACAGTATATAACTCTACATCTAACCTGACTAGTAATGTCCTCTACATCTAACCTGACTAGTAATGTCCTCTAGTTCTACAGTATATAACTCTACATCTAACCTGACTAGTAATGTCCTCTACATCTAACCTGACTAGTAATGTCCTCTTGTTCTACAGTATATAACTCTACATCTAACCTGACTAGTAATGTCCTCTACATCTAACCTGACTAGTAATGTCCTCTACATCTAACCTGACTAGTAATGTCCTCTTGTTCTACAGTATATAACTCTACATCTAACCTGACTAGTAATGTCCTCTAGTTCTACAGTATATAACTCTACATCTAGCCTGACTAGTAATGTCCTCTACATCTAACCTGACTAGTAATGTCCTCTACATCTAACCTGACTAGTAATGTCCTCTACATCTAACCTGACTAGTAATGTCCTCTTGTTCTACAGTATATAACTCTACATCTAACCTGACTAGTAATGTCATCTTGTTCTACAGTATATAACTACATCTAACCTGACTAGTAATGTCCTCTACATCTAACCTGACTAGTAATGTCCTCTACATCTAACCTGACTAGTAATGTCCTCTAGTTCTACTGTATATAACTCTACATCTAACCTGACTAGTAATGCCCTCTACATCCTACCCGACTAGTAATGTCCTCTTGTTCTACAGTATATAACTCTACATCTAACCTGACTAGTCATGTCCTCTACATCTAACCTGACTAGTAATGTCCTCTACATCTAACCTGACTAGTAATGTCCTCTACATCTAACCTGACTAGTAATGTCCTCTACATCTAACCTGACTAGTAATGTCCTCTTGTTCTACAGTATATAACTCTACATCTAACCTGACTAGTAATGCCCTCTACATCTAACCTGACTAGTAATGTCCTCTACATCTAACCTGACTAGTCATGTCCTCTTGTTCTACAGTATATAACTCTACATCTAACCTGACTAGTAATGCCCTCTACATCTAACCTGACTAGTCATGTCCTCTACATCTAACCTGACTAGTCATGTCCTCTACATCTAACCTGACTAGTAATGTCCTCTACATCTAACCTGACTAGTAATGTCCTCTACATCTAACCTGACTAGTAATGTCCTCTACATCTAACCTGACTAGTAATGTCCTCTTGTTCTACAGTATATAACTCTACATCTAACCTGACTAGTAATGCCCTCTACATCTAACCTGACTAGTAATGTCCTCTACATCTAACCTGACTAGTCATGTCCTCTTGTTCTACAGTATATAACTCTACATCTAACCTGACTAGTAATGCCCTCTACATCTAACCTGACTAGTCATGTCCTCTACATCTAACCTGACTAGTCATGTCCTCTACATCTAACCTGACTAGTAATGTCCTCTACATCTAACCTGACTAGTAATGTCCTCTACATCTAACCTGACTAGTAATGTCCTCTACATCTAACCTGACTAGTAATGTCCTCTTGTTCTACAGTATATAACTCTACATCTAACCTGACTAGTAATGCCCTCTACATCTAACCTGACTAGTAATGTCCTCTACATCTAACCTGACTAGTCATGTCCTCTTGTTCTACAGTATATAACTCTACATCTAACCTGACTAGTAATGCCCTCTACATCTAACCTGACTAGTCATGTCCTCTACATCTAACCTGACTAGTCATGTCCTCTACATCTAACCTGACTAGTAATGTCCTCTACATCTAACCTGACTAGTAATGTCCTCTACATCTAACCTGACTAGTAATGTCCTCTACATCTAACCTGACTAGTAATGTCCTCTTGTTCTACAGTATATAACTCTACATCTAACCTGACTAGTAATGCCCTCTACATCTAACCTGACTAGTAATGTCCTCTACATCTAACCTGACTAGTCATGTCCTCTTATTCTACAGTATATAACTCTACATCTAACCTGACTAGTAATGCCCTCTACATCTAACCTGACTAGTCATGTCCTCTACATCTAACCTGACTAGTCATGTCCTCTACATCTAACCTGACTAGTAATGTCCTCTACATCTAACCTGACTAGTAATGTCCTCTACATCTAACCTGACTAGTAATGTCCTCTACATCTAACCTGACTAGTAATGTCCTCTTGTTCTACAGTATATAACTCTACATCTAACCTGACTAGTAATGCCCTCTACATCTAACCTGACTAGTAATGTCCTCTACATCTAACCTGACTAGTCATGTCCTCTTGTTCTACAGTATATAACTCTACATCTAACCTGACTAGTAATGCCCTCTACATCTAACCTGACTAGTCATGTCCTCTACATCTAACCTGACTAGTCATGTCCTCTACATCTAACCTGACTAGTAATGTCCTCTACATCTAACCTGACTAGTAATGTCCTCTACATCTAACCTGACTAGTAATGTCCTCTACATCTAACCTGACTAGTAATGTCCTCTTGTTCTACAGTATATAACTCTACATCTAACCTGACTAGTAATGCCCTCTACATCTAACCTGACTAGTAATGTCCTCTACATCTAACCTGACTAGTCATGTCCTCTTGTTCTACAGTATATAACTCTACATCTAACCTGACTAGTAATGCCCTCTACATCTAACCTGTCTAGTCATGTCCTCTACATCTAACCTGACTAGTCATGTCCTCTACATCTAACCTGACTAGTAATGTCCTCTACATCTAACCTGACTAGTAATGTCCTCTACATCTAACCTGACTAGTAATGTCCTCTACATCTAACCTGACTAGTAATGTCCTCTTGTTCTACAGTATATAACTCTACATCTAACCTGACTAGTAATGCCCTCTACATCTAACCTGACTAGTAATGTCCTCTACATCTAACCTGACTAGTCATGTCCTCTTGTTCTACAGTATATAACTCTACATCTAACCTGACTAGTAATGCCCTCTACATCTAACCTGACTAGTCATGTCCTCTACATCTAACCTGACTAGTCATGTCCTCTACATCTAACCTGACTAGTAATGTCCTCTACATCTAACCTGACTAGTAATGTCCTCTACATCTAACCTGACTAGTAATGTCCTCTACATCTAACCTGACTAGTAATGTCCTCTACATCTAACCTGACTAGTCATGTCCTCTACATCTAACCTGACTAGTAATGTCCTCTACATCTAACCTGACTAGTAATGTCCTCTACATCTAACCTGACTAGTAATGTCCTCTACATCTAACCTGACTAGTAATGTCCTCTTGTTCTACAGTATATAACTCTACATCTAACCTGACTAGTAATGTCCTCTAGTTCTACAGTATATAACTCTACATCTAACCTGACTAGTCATGTCCTCTACATCTAACCTGACTAGTAATGTCCTCTTGTTCTACAGTATATAACTCTACATCTAACCTGACTAGTAATGCCCTCTACATCTAACCTGACTAGTAATGTCCTCTACATCTAACCTGACTAGTAATGTCCTCTACATCTAACCTGACTAGTAATGTTCTCTTGTTCTACAGTATGTAACTCTACATCTAACCTGATTAGTAATGTCCTCTTGTTCTACAGTATATAACTCTACATCTAACCTGACTAGTAATGTCCTCTTGTTCTACACTATATAACTCTACATCTAACCTGACTAGTAATGTCCTCTTGTTCTACACTATATAACTCCACATCTGTTTTCTAATCTGTTTAGGTGATGCCATGTTTGTGAGCAAGCACAAGGATTACCTCGTTCAGAATGTTACCATAGGGATTTCCATAGCATCTTTCTTGTACCACAAGCGCTTGATCCGTTCTGAGATGTACTCTGAGATCCATGCTGCCAGCACCAAACTGGACCAGATGAAACTGTTGTACGAGGCTCTAGAAGAAGCAGAAGACACATCAATGGTGAAATCAGACTTTTACAGGAATCTACTGAATCAGGACCCTTACGTTGTCTTCGACCTGGGTAAGAACCTCTCTACCTCTGGTTACTTATCACTGGAATATAAACCTTATCTAGTCTATCACCTGGGTAAGAACCTCTCTACCTCTGGTTACATATCACTGGAATATAAACCTTATCTAGTCTATCACCTGGGTAAGAACCTCTCTACCTCTGGTTACTTATCACTGGAATATAAACCTTATCTAGTCTATCACCTGGGTAAGAACCTCTCTACCTCTGGTTACATATCACTGGAATATAAACCTTATCTAGTCTATCACCTGGGTAAGAACCTCTCTACCTCTGGTTACATATCACTGGAATATAAACCTTATCTAGTCTATCACCTGGATAAGAACCTCTCTCCTGGCTGTGCTGGATAGACCAGAGGAACCAGGCTCTGAGGGGTGACCAGTCCTCTACTGGGTAGACCAGAGGAACCAGGCTCTGAGGGGTGACCAGTCCTCTACTGGCTGTACTGGGTAGAGAGGAACCAGGCTCTGAGGGGTGACCAGTCCTCTCCTGGCTGAACTGGGTAGACCAGAGGAACCAGGCTCTGGGGGGTGACCAGTCCTCTACTGATTGTACTGGGTAGACCAGAGGAACCAGGCTCTGAGGGGTGGCCAGTCCTCTACTGACTCTACTGGGTAGACCAGAGGAACCAGGCTCTGAGGGGTGACCAGTCCTCTACTGGCTGTACTGGGTAGAGAGGAACCAGGCTCTGAGGGGTGACCAGTCCTCTACTGGGTAGAGAGGAACCAGGCTCTGAGGGGTGACCAGTCTTCTACTGACTGTACTGGGTAGACCAGAGGAACCAGGCTCTGAGGGGTGACCACGGCAGAGCATTGACACTCCTGTCTTGCAGGGAATCGCACACAGAACGAAGAGTATGGCAAGTGGCCTTGTCATGCTGGAGGGTCATGTCAGGATGAGCCGGCAGGAAGGGTACTACATGAGGGAGGAGGATGTCTTCCCTGTAACACACAGCGTTGAGATTACCTGCAATGACAACAAGCTCAGTCCGATGATGTGACAAAATGGTCAAATCTGACCATCACCCCTGATGAGACAAAACCGCGACTCGTCAGTGAAGAGCACTTTTTGCCAGTCCTGTCTGGTCCAGCGACGGTGGGTTTGTGCCCATAGGCGATGTTGTTGCCAGTGATGTCTGGTGAGGACCTGCCTTACAACAGGCCTACAAGCCCTCTGTCCAGCCTCTCTTAGCCTATTGCAGACATGTCTGAGCACTGATGGAGGGATTGTGCATTCCTGGTATAACTCTGGCAGTTGTTGTTGCCATCCTGTACCTGTCCCGTAGGTGTGATGTTCGGATGTACCGATCCTGTGCAGGTGATGTAACACGTGGTCTGCCACTGCGAGGACGATCAGCTGTCCGTCCTGTCTCCCTGTAGCGCTGTCTTAGGCGTCTCACAGTACAGACATTGCAATTTATTGCCCTGGCCACATCTGCAGTCCTCATGCCTCCTTGCAGCATGCCTAAGACACGTTCATGCAGATGAGCAGGGACCCTGGGCATCTTTCTTTTGGTGTTTTTCAGAGTCAGTTGAAAGGTATCTTTAGTGTCCTAAGTTTTCATAACTGTGACCTTAATTGCCTACCGTCTGTAAGTTGTTAGTGTCTTAACGACCGTTCCACAGGTGCATCTTCATTAATTGTTTATGGTTAATTGAACAAGCATGTGAAACAGTGTTTAAACCCTTTACAATGAAGATCTGTGAAGTTATTTGGATTTTTACTAATTATCTTTGAAAGACCTGAAGTCCTGAAAAAGGGGCAGTTTCTTTTTTTGCTGAGTTCATAAAGCCTTCCTGTATTCTGACTAGAGCATTCAGTTAAAATGAACGGGTTAGAGATGAACAGACAATTCCCAAATCCCTATGATTCACATAAAGAAAATAAGTATATAACTCTACATCTAACCTGACTAGTAATGTCCTCTACATCTAACCTGACTAGTAATGTCCTCTACATCTAACCTGACTAGTAATGTCCTCTTGTTCTACAGTATATAACTCTACATCTAACCTGACTAGTAATGCCCTCTACATCTAACCTGACTAGTAATGTCCTCTACATCTAACCTGACTAGTAATGTCCTCTACATCTAACCTGACTAGTAATGTCCTCTTGTTCTACAGTATATAACTCTACATCTAACCTGACTAGTCATGTCCTCTACATCTAACCTGACTAGTAATGTCCTCTACATCTAACCTGACTAGTAATGTCCTCTACATCTAACCTGACTAGTAATGTCCTCTACATCTAACCTGACTAGTAATGTCCTCTTGTTCTACAGTATATAACTCTACATCTAACCTGACTAGTCATGTCCTCTTGTTCTACAGTATATAACTCTACATCTAACCTGACTAGTAATATCCTCTTGTTCTACAGTATATAACTCTACATCTAACCTGACTAGTAATGTCCTCTTGTTCTACAGTATATAACTCTACATCTAACCTGACTAGTAATATCCTCTTGTTCTACAGTATATAACTCTACATCTAACCTGACTAGAAATGTCCTCTACATCTACACCTGACTAGTAATGTCCTCTTGTTCTACAGTATATAACTCTACATCTAACCTGACTAGTAATGTCCTCTACATCTAACCTGACTAGTAATGTCCTCTTGATCTACAGTATATAACACTACATCTAACCTGACTAGTAATGTCCTCTTGATCTACAGTATATAACACTACATCTAACCTGACTAGTAATGTCCTCTACATCTAACCTGACTAGTAATGTCCTCTTGATCTACAGTATATAACTCTACATCTAACCTGACTAGTAATGTCCTCTTGATCTACAGTATATAACACTACATCTAACCTGACTAGTAATGTCCTCTACATCTACACCTGACTAGTAATGTCCTCTACATCTAACCTGACTAGTAATGTCCTCTACATCTAACCTGACTAGTAATGTCCTCAACATCTAACCTGACTAGTAATGTCCTCTACATCTAACCTGACTAGTAATGTCCTCTACATCTAACCTGACTAGTAATGTCCTCTACATCTAACCTGACTAGTAATGTCCTCTTGTTATACAGTATATAACTCTACATCTAACCTGACTAGTCATGTCCTCTACATCTAACCTGACTAGTCATGTCCTCTACATCTAACATGACTAGTAATGTCCTCCTGTTCTACAGTATATAACTCTACATCTAACCTGACTAGTCATGTCCTCTACATCTAACATGACTAGTAATGTCCTCTTGTTCTACAGTATATAACTCTACATCTAACCTGACTAGTAATGTCCTCTTGTTCTACAGTATATAACTCTACATCTAACCTGACTAGTAATGTCCTCTACATCTAACCTGACTAGTAATGTCCTCTACATCTAACCTGACTAGTAATGTCCTCTACATCTAACCTGACTAGTAATGTCCTCTTGTTCTACAGTATATAACTCTACATCTAACCTGACTAGTAATGTCCTCTAGTTCTACAGTATATAACTCTACATCTAACCTGACTAGTAATGTCCTCTACATCTAACCTGACTAGTAATGTCCTCTACATCTAACCTGACTAGTAATATCCTCTTGTTCTACAGTATATAACTCTACATCTAACCTGACTAGTAATGTCCTCTACATCTAACCTGACTAGTAATGTCCTCTTGTTCTACAGTATATAACTCTACATCTAACCTGACTAGTAATGTCCTCTACATCTAACCTGACTAGTAATGTCCTCTACATCTAACCTGACTAGTAATGTCCTCTACATCTAACCTGACTAGTAATGTCCTCTACATCTAACCTGACTAGTAATGTCCTCTACATCTAACCTGACTAGTAATGTCCTCTACATCTAACCTGACTAGTAATGTCCTCTACATCTAACCTGACTAGTAATGTCCTCTTGTTCTACAGTATATAACTCTACATCTAACCTGACTAGTAATGTCCTCTTGTTCTACAGTATATAACTCTACATCTCTTTTCAGGTGTCAAATTTGTGGACGTCCATAAGGTTCAACTCATTCAGAATGTTACCAAGATGAAGCCCATCCTTCATGAGCTGTTCTATGAGAAGTTGTACCGTGACATCAGTATCAAAGAGATGACCAGACAGGACCAGATGAAACAGATGAGACTGTTGTACAAGGCCCTAGAAGAAGCAGAAGACACAAGAAGTGCGAAATTAGACTTTTACAGGATTCTACTGGATCTGGAACCTGACCTTGTCAAAAACCTGGGTAAGAACCTTGTCGTGGAAATGTCCTCTTCTTACCAAATCATGGGAGCAAACCACACACACACGTCAGAGTTAGTTATCAAAGTCCATCTTTAATTATATGAGCTCTTATCATAATCCTGTGACTCTCAGATAAATTCTCCCCAGTGAATTCTCTGAGAGCCACAATGCAACTGAGTTCCTTTTAATAGCAAAGACACACATAGTCAGACAGCATAGACATAATTCATCGTTCAGCTTTGTCTCCTTTCCCAAACCCCAGAACCATAAACCAAATCCTCCATATCAACAGGCATATATCAAATTGTCATTTAGATACAACCCACTCTAAATACAAACTCCTGGACAAACTCACGGATATGAGAGTGACCCTACAGGTCAACAAAGAGAGAGCATAGAATGATTCCAGACACTGCAACCCCTCCTTTCCCTACTGGGAAAGTTAGGGAGTATAAGATATGTTTACACATGATGACACTTTGACCTCTACCCTCTCATGTGGCCCATGCAACTTAGTCCTGACAGAGAACAGATAACTGCCAATGGCCAACCACTATAGTACAACAAAATACATTCTTATGAGAAATAACTTACACACATTTGATGAATATTAAACATCTTACAAATGTTACCAACATATTCTGATAATTCCACGACAACCTCTCTACCTCTGGTTACATATCACTGGAATATAAACCTTATCTAGTCTATCACCTGGGTAAGAACCTCTCTACCTCTGGTTACATATCACTGGAATATAAACCTTATCTAGTCTATCACCTGGGTAAGAACCTCTCTACCTCTGGTTACATATCACTGGAATATAAACCTTATCTAGTCTATCACCTGGATAAGAACCTCTCTACTGGCTGTGCTGGGTAGGGAGGAACCAGGCTCTGAGGGGTGACCAGTCCTCTACTGGGTAGACCAGAGGAACCAGGCTCTGAGGGGTGACCAGTCCTCTACTGGCTGTACTGGGTAGAGAGGAACCAGGCTCTGAGGGGTGACCAGTCCTCTCCTGGCTGAACTGGGTAGACCAGAGGAACCAGGCTCTGGGGGGTGACCAGTCCTCTACTGATTGTACTGGGTAGACCAGAGGAACCAGGCTCTGAGGGGTGGCCAGTCCTCTACTGACTCTACTGGGTAGACCAGAGGAACCAGGCTCTGAGGGGTGACCAGTCCTCTACTGGCTGTACTGGGTAGAGAGGAACCAGGCTCTGAGGGGTGACCAGTCCTCTACTGGGTAGAGAGGAACCAGGCTCTGAGGGGTGACCAGTCCTCTACTGTTTGTACTGGGTAGACCAGAGGAACCAGGCTCTGAGGGGTGACCAGTCTTCTACTGACTGTACTGGGTAGACCAGAGGAACCAGGCTCTGAGGGGTGACCAGTCCTCTACTGGGTAGACCAGAGGAACCAGGCTCTGAGGGGTGACCAGTCCTCTACTGGCTGTACTGGGTAGAGAGGAACCAGGCTCTGAGGGGTGACCAGTCCTCTCCTGGCTGAACTGGGTAGAGAGGAACCAGGCTCTGAGGGGTGACTAGTCCTCTACTGGCTGTACTGGGTAGAGAGGAACCAGGCTCTGAGGGGTGACCAGTCCTCTCCTGGCTGAAATGGGTAGACCAGAGGATCCAGGCTCTGATGGGTGACCAGTCCTCTACTGACTGTACTGGGTAGAGAGGAACCAGGCTCTGAGGGGTGACCAGTCCTCTCCTGGCTGAACTGGGTAGACCAGAGGAACCAGGCTCTGGGGGGTGACCAGTCCTCTACTGATTGTACTGGGTAGACCAGAGGAACCAGGCTCTGAGGGGTGGCCAGTCCTCTACTGACTCTACTGGGTAGACCAGAGGAACCAGGCTCTGAGGGGTGACCAGTCCTCTACTGGCTGTACTGGGTAGAGAGGAACCAGGCTCTGAGGGGTGACCAGTCCTCTACTGGGTAGAGAGGAACCAGGCTCTGAGGGGTGACCAGTCCTCTACTGTTTGTACTGGGTAGACCAGAGGAACCAGGCTCTGAGGGGTGACCAGTCTTCTACTGACTGTACTGGGTAGACCAGAGGAACCAGGCTCTGAGGGGTGACCAGTCCTCTACTGGGTAGACCAGAGGAACCAGGCTCTGAGGGGTGACCAGTCCTCTACTGGCTGTACTGGGTAGAGAGGAACCAGGCTCTGAGGGGTGACCAGTCCTCTCCTGGCTGAACTGGGTAGAGAGGAACCAGGCTCTGAGGGGTGACCAGTCCTCTCCTGGCTGAAATGGGTAGACCAGAGGATCCAGGCTCTGATGGGTGACCAGTCCTCTACTGACTGTACTGGGTAGAGAGGAACCAGGCTCTGAGGGGTGACCAGTCCTCTCCTGGCTGAACTGGGTAGAGAGGAATCAGGCTCTGAGGGGTGACCTGTCCTCTACTGGCTGTACTGGGTAGACCAGAGGAACCAGGCTCTGAGGGGTGACCAGTCCTCTACTGGCTGTACTTGGTAGACCAGAGGAACCAGGCTCTGAGGGGTGACCAGTCCTCTACTGGCTGTACTGGGTAGAGAGGAACCAGGCTCTGAGGGGTGACCAGTCCTCTACTGGCTGTACTAGGTAGAGAGGAACCAGGCTCTGAGGGGTGACCAGTCCTCTCCTGGCTGAACTGGGTAGACCAGAGGAACCAGGCTCTGGGGGGTGACCAGTCCTCTACTGATTGTACTGGGTAGACCAGAGGAACCAGGCTCTGAGGGGTGGCCAGTCCTCTACTGACTCTACTGGGTAGACCAGAGGAACCAGGCTCTGAGGGGTGACCAGTCCTCTACTGGCTGTACTGGGTAGAGAGGAACCAGGCTCTGAGGGGTGACCAGTCCTCTACTGGGTAGAGAGGAACCAGGCTCTGAGGGGTGACCAGTCCTCTACTGTTTGTACTGGGTAGACCAGAGGAACCAGGCTCTGAGGGGTGACCAGTCTTCTACTGACTGTACTGGGTAGACCAGAGGAACCAGGCTCTGAGGGGTGACCAGTCCTCTACTGGCTGTACTAGGTAGAGAGGAACCAGGCTCTGAGGGGTGACCAGTCCTCTACTGGCTGTACTGGGTAGACCAGAGGAACCAGGCTCTGAGGAGGTACCAGCAGGGTCTGATAATAACATGATGTTTTCTGAAGTAACTGACTCTGTTTTTCTTCTTATCATCCACAGGTGGATATGGCAGATATATCATATATGGTAAGTAGTCTGTCTGTCTGTCTGTCTGTATTGCAAGATGAATGAATATACCCCCCCCCCCTCCTAAATATATACTGTATATTCATATATTTAAACTTTATTTAACTAGGTAAGTCAGTTCAGTACAAATCACGACAAGAGAGACAACACAGCATGGTAGCAACACATGACAACACAGCATGGTAGCAACACATGACAACACAGCATGGTAGCAACACATGACAACACAGCATGGTAGCAACACATGACAACAGCATGGTAGCAACACATGACAACACAGCATGGTAGCAACACATGACAACACAGCATGGTAGCAACACATGACAACACAGCATGGTAGCAACACATGACAACACAGCATGGTAGCAACACATGACAACACAGCATGGCAGCAACACATGACAACACAGCATGGTAGCAACACATGACGACACAGCATGGTAGCAACACATGACAGCACAGCATGGTAGAAACACAGCATGCTAGCAACACATGACAGCACAGCATGGTAGCAACACATGACAACACAGCATGGTAGCAACACATGACGACACAGCATGGTAGCAACACATGACAGCACAGCATGGTAGCAACACAGCATGGTAGCAACACATGACAGCACAGCATGGTAGCATCACATGACAACACAGCATGGTAGCACCACATGACAGCACAGCATGGTAGCAACACATGACAACACAGCATGGCAGCAACACATGACGACACAGCATGGTAGCAACACATGACAACACAGCATGGCAGCAACACATGACAACACAGCATGGTAGCATCACAGCATGGTAGCAGCACATGGTAGCAACACATGACAACACAGCATGGTAGCATCACATGACAACACAGCATGGTAGCAACACATGACAACACAGCATGGTAGCAACACATGACGACACAGCATGGTAGCAACACATGACGACACAGCATGGTAGCAACACATGACAACACAGCATGGTAGCGACACAGCATGGTAGCAACACATGACAACACAGCATGGTAGCAACACAGCATGGTAGCAACACAGCATGGTAGCAACACAGCATGGTAGCAACACATGACAACACAGCATGGTAGCAACACATGACAACACAGCATGGTAGCAACACATGACAACACAGCATGGTAGCAACACAGCATGGTAGCAACATAGCATGGTAGCAACACAGCATGGTAGCAACACAGCATGGTAGCAACACATGACAACACAGCATGGTAGCAACACAGCATGGTAGCAACACAGCATGGTAGCAACACATGACAACACAGCATGGTAGCAACACAGCATGGTAGCAACACAGCACGGTAGCAACACATGACAACACAGCATGGTAGCAACACAGCATGGTAGCAACACAGCACGGTAGCAACACATGACAACACAGCATGGTAGCAACACATGACAACACAGCATGGTAGCAACACAGCATGGTAGCAACACAGCACGGTAGCAACACATGACAACACAGCATGGTAGCAACACAGCATGGTAGCAACACAGCACGGTAGCAACACATGACAACACAGCATGGTAGCAACACAGCATGGTAGCAACACAACATGGTAGCAACACAGCATGGTAGCAACACAACATGGTAGCAACACATGGCAACACAGCATGGTAGCAACACATGACAACACAGCATGGTAGCAACACATGGCAACACAGCATGGTAGCAACACAGCATGGTAGCAACACAACATGGTAGCAACACATGGCAACACAGCATGGTAGCAACACAGCATGGTAGCAACACAGCACGGTAGCAACACAGTATGGTAGCAACACAGCATGGTAGCAACACAGCATGGTAGCAACACATGGCAACACAGCATGGTAGCAACACAACATGGTAGCAACACATGGCAACACAGCATGGTAGCAACACAGCATGGTAGCAACACATGACAACACAGCATGGTAGCAACACATGACAACACAGCATGGTAGCAACACATGACAACACAGCATGGTAGCAACACAGCATGGTAGCAACACATGACAACACAGCATGGTAGCAACACAGCATGGTAGCAACACAGCATGGTAGCAACACATGACAACACAGCATGGTAGCAACACAGCACGGTAGCAACACATGCCAACACAGCATGGTAGCAACACAGCACGGTAGCAACACATGACAACACAGCATGGTAGCAACACAGCACAACACAGCATGGTAGCAACACAGCATGGTAGCAACACAGCACGGTAGCAACACATGACAACACAGCATGGTAGCAACACAGCATGGTAGCAACACAGCACGGTATCAACACATGACAACACAGCATGGTAGCAACACAACATGGTAGCAACACAGCATGGTAGCAACACAGCATGGTAGCACCACAGCATGGTAGCAACACAACATGGTAGCAACACATGGCAACACAGCATGGTAGCAACACAGCATGGTAGCAACACATGACAACACAGCATGGTAGCAACACATGGCAACACAGCATGGTAGCAACACAGCATGGTAGCAACACAACATGGTAGCAACACATGGCAACACAGCATGGTAGCAACAGCATGGTAGCAACACAGCATGGTAGCAACACAACATGGTAGCAACACATGGCAACACAGCATGGTAGCAACACAGCATGGTAGCAACACATGACAACACAGCATGGTAGCAACACATGGCAACACAGCATGGTAGCACCACATGACAACACAGCATGGTAGCAACACATGACAACACAGCATGGTAGCAACACATGACAACACAGCATGGTAGCAACACATGGCAACACAGCATGGTAGCAACACATGACAACACAGCATGGTAGCAACACATGGCAACACAGCATGGTAGCAAAACAACGTAGTAGCAGAACAAAACAAACATTTTTGGGCACAGACAACAGCACAAAGGTCAAGAAGTTTGAGACAACAATACATCACACAAAGCAGCCAATGATTATTTAATGGTAGAGAGGAACCAGGCTCTGAGGGGTGACTAGTCCTCTACTGGCTGTTCTGGGTAGACCAGAGGAACCAGGCTCTGAGGGGTGACCAGTCCTCTACTGGCTGTACTGGGTAGACCAGAGGAACCAGGCTCTGAGGGGTGACCAGTCCTCTACTGGCTGTACTGGGTAGACCAGAGGAACCAGGCTCTGAGGGGTGACCAGTCCTCTAATGGCTGTACTGGGTAGACCAGAGGAACCAGGCTCTGAGGGGTGACCAGTCCTCTACTGGCTGTACTGGGTAGACCAGAGGAACCAGGCTCTGAGGGGTGACCAGTCCTCTACTGGGTGTACTGGGTAGACCAGAGGAACCAGGCTCTGAGGGGTGACTAGTCCTCTACTGGGTGTACTGGGTAGACCAGAGGAACCAGGCTCTGAGGGGTGACCAGTCCTCTACTGGCTGTACTGGGTGGACCAGAGGAACCAGGCTCTGAGGGGTGACCAGTCCTCTACTGGCTGTACTGGGTGGACCAGAGGAACCAGGCTCTGAGGGGTGACCAGTCCTCTACTGACTGTACTGGGTAGAGAGGAACCAGGCTCTGAGGGGTGACTAGTCCTCTACTGGCTGTACTGGGTGGACCAGAGGAACCAGGCTCTGAGGGGTGACCAGTCCTCTACTGACTGTACTGGGTAGAGAGGAACCAGGATCTGAGGGGTGACCAGTCCTCTACTGGCTGTACTTGGTAGACCAGAGGAACCAGGCTCTGAGGGGTGACTAGTCCTCTACTGGCTGTACTGGGTAGACCAGAAGAACCAGGCTCTGAGGGGTGACTAGTCCTCTACTGGCTGTACTGGGTGGACCAGAGGAACCAGGCTCTGAGGGGTGACCAGTCCTCTACTGACTGTACTGGGTAGAGTGGAACCAGGCTCTGAGGGGTGACTAGTCCTCTACTGGCTGTACTGGGTAGACCAGAGGAACCAGGCTCTGAGGGGGACCAGTCCTCTACTGGCTGTACTGGGTAGAGAGGAACCAGGCTCTGAGGGGTGACTAGTCCTCTACTGGCTGTACTGGGTAGACCAGAGGAACCAGGCTCTGAGGGGTGACCAGTCCTCTACTGGCTGTACTGGGTAGAGAGGAACCAGGCTCTGAGGGGTGACCAGTCCTCTACTGGCTGTACTGGGTAGAACAGAGGAACCAGGCTCTGAGGGGTGACTAGTCCTCTACTGGCTGTACTGGGTAGACCAGAGGAACCAGGCTCTGAGGGGTGACCAGTCCTCTACTGGCTGTACTGGGTAGAGAGGAACCAGGCTCTGAGGGGTGACCAGTCCTCTACTGGCTGTACTGGGTAGACCAGAGGAACCAGGCTCTGAGGGGTGACCTGTCCTCTACTGGCTGTACTGGGTAGAACAGAGGAACCAGGCTCTGAGGGGTGACTAGTCCTCTACTGGCTGTACTGGGTAGACCAGAGGAACCAGGCTCTGAGGGGTGACTAGTCCTCTACTGGCTGTACTGGGTAGACCAGAGAAACCAAGCTCTGAGGGGTGACCAGTCCTCTTCTGGCTGTACTGGGTAGACCAGAGGAACCAGGCTCTGAGGGGTGACTAGTCCTCTACTGGCTGTACTGGGTAGACCAGAGGAACCAGGCTCTGAGGGGTGACCAGTCCTCTACTGGCTGTACTGGGTAGAGAGGAACCAGGCTCTGAGGGTGACCAGTCCTCTACTGGCTGTACTGGGTAGAGAGGAACCAGGCTCTGAGGGTGACTAGTCCTCTACTGGCTGTACTGGGTAGAGAGGAACCAGGCTCTGAGGGGTGACCAGTCCTCTACTGGCTGTACTGGGTAGAGAGGAACCAGGCTCTGAGGGGTGACCAGTCCTCTACTGGCTGTACTGGGTAGAGAGGAACCAGGCTCTGAGGGGTGACTAGTCCTCTACTGGCTGTACTGGGTAGAGAGGAACCAGGCTCTGAGGGGTGACCAGTCCTCTACTGGCTGTACTGGGTAGAACAGAGGAACCAGGCTCTGAGGGGTGACCAGTCCTCTACTGGCTGTACTGGGTGGAGAGGAACCAGGCTCTGAGGGGTGACTAGTCCTCTACTGGCTGTACTGGGTAGAGAGGAACCAGGCTCTGAGGGGTGACTAGTCCTCTACTGGCTGTACTGGGTAGAGAGGAACCAGGCTCTGAGGGGTGACTAGTTATCTACTGGCTGTACTGGGTAGAGAGGAACCAGGCTCTGAGGGGTGACCTGTCCTCTACTGGCTGTACTGGGTAGACCAGAGGAACCAGGCTCTGAGGGGTAACCAGTCCTCTACTGGCTGTACTGGGTAGACCAGAGGAACCAGGCTCTGAGGGGTGACCAGTCCTCTACTGGCTGTACTGGGTGGAGAGGAACCAGGCTCTGAGGGGTGACCAGTCCTCTACTGGCTGTGCTGGGTAGAGAGGAACCAGGCTCTGAGGGGTGACCAGTCCTCTACCTGGTGTAGAGGAACCAGGCTCTGAGGGGTGACCAGTCCTCTACTGTCTGTACTGGGTAGAGAGGAACCAGGCTCTGAGGGGTGACCAGACCTCTACCTGGTATAGAGGAACCAGGCTCTGAGGGGTGACCAGTCCTCTACTGGCTGTACTGGGTAGAGAGGAACCAGGCTCTGAGGGGTGACCAGTCCTCTACTGGCTGTACTGGTTAGAGAGGAACCAGGCTCTGAGGGGTGACCAGTCCTCTACTGGCTGTACTGGGTAGAGAGGAACCAGGCTCTGAATGGTGACCAGTCCTCTACTGGCTGTACTGGGTAGACCAGAGGAACCAGGCTCTGAGGGGTGACTAGTCCTCTACTGGCTGTACTGGGTAGAGAGGAACCAGGCTCTGAGGGGTGACCAGTCCTCTACTGGCTGTACTGGGTAAAGAGGAACCAGGCTCTGAGGGGTGACCAGTCCTCTACTGGCTGTACTGGGTAAAGAGGAACCAGGCTCTGAGGGGTGACCAGTCCTCTACTGGCTGTACTGGGTAGAGAGGAACCAGGCTCTGAGGGGTGACCTGTCCTCTACTGGCTGTACTGGGTAAAGAGGAACCAGGCTCTGAGGGGTGACCAGTCCTCTACTGACTGTACTGGGTAGAACAGAGGAACCAGGGTCTGAGGGGTGACCGGTCCTCTACTGGCTGTACTGGGTAGACCAGAGGAACCAGGCTCTAAGGGGTGACCAGACCTCTACTGGCTGTACTGGGTAGAGAGGAATCAGGCTCTGAGGGGTGACCAGTCATCTACTGGCTGTACTGGGTAGACCAGAGGAACCAGGCTCTGAGGGGTGACCAGTCCTCTACTGGCTGTACTGGGTAGACCAGAGGAACCAGGCTCTGAGGGGTGACCAGACCTCTACTGGCTGTACTGGGTAGAGAGGAACCAGGCTCTGAGGGGTGACCAGTCCTCTACTGACTGTACTGGGTAGAACAGAGGAACCAGGGTCTGAGGGGTGACCGGTCCTCTACTGGCTGTACTGGGTAGACCAGAGGAACCAGGCTCTAAGGGGTGACCAGACCTCTACTGGCTGTACTGGGTAGAGAGGAATCAGGCTCTGAGGGGTGACCAGTCCTCTACTGGCTGTACTGGGTAGACCAGAGGAACCAGGCTCTGAGGGGTGACCAGTCCTCTACTGGCTGTACTTCGTAGACCAGAGGAACCAGACTCTGAGGGGTGACCAGTCCTCTACTGGCTGTACTGGGTAGACCAGAGGAACCAGGCTCTGAGGGGTGACCAGACCTCTACTGGCTGTACTGGGTAGAGAGGAATCAGGCTCTGAGGGTTGACCAGTCCTCTACTGGCTGTACTGGGTAGACCAGATGAACCAGGCTCTGAGGGGTGACCAGTCCTCTACTGGCTGTACTGGGTAGAGAGGAACCAGGCTCTGAGGGGTGACCAGTCCTCTACTGACTGTACTGGGTAGAGAGGAACCAGGTTCTGAGGGGTGACCAGTCCTTTACTGGCTCTCCTGGGTAGACCAGAGGAACCAGGCTCTGAGGGGTGACCAGTCCTCTACTGGCTGTGCTGGGTAGAGAGGAACCAGGCTCTGAGGGGTGACCAGTCCTCTACCTGGTATAGAGGAACCAGGCTCTGAGGGGTGACCAGTCCTCTACTGGCTGTACTGGGTAGAGAGGAACCAGGCTCTGAGGGGTGACCAGTCCTCTACTGGCTGTACTGGGTAGACCAGAGGAACCAGGCTCTGAGGGGTGACCGGTCCTCTACTGGCTGTACTGGGTAGACCAGAGGAACCAGGCTCTGAGGGGTGACCAGTCCTCTACTTGCTGTACTGGGTAGAGAGGAACCAGGCTCTGAGGGGTGACCAGTCCTCTACTGGCTGTACTGGGTAGACCAGAGGAACCAGGCTCTGAGGGGTGACCAGTCCTCTACTGACTGTACTGGGTAATGTGTGGTTTAGTACAGTACCCTGCATCACTACCTCAGACCACCACCAGGGGGAGTTAGAGGTAATGTGTGGTTTATTACGGTACCCTGCATCACTACCTCAGACCACCACCAGGGGGAGTTAGAGGTAATGTGTGGTTTAGTACAGTACCCTGCATCACTACCTCAGACCACCACTAGGGGGAGTTAGAGGTAATGTGTGGTTTATTACGGTACCCTGCATCACTACCTCAGACCACCACTAGGGGGATTTAGAGGTAATGTGTGGTTTATTACGGTACCCTGCATCACTACCTCAGACCACCACCAGGGGGAGTTAGAGGTAATGTGTGGTTTATTACGGTACCCTGCATCACTACCTCAGACTACCACTAGGGGGAGTTAGAGGTAATGTGTGGTTTAGTACAGTACCCTGCATCACTACCTCAGACCACCACTAGGGGGAGTTAGAGGTAATGTGTGGTTTAGTGCAGTACCCTGCATCACTACCTCAGACCACCACTAGGGGGAGTTAGAGGTAATGTGTGGTTTAGTACAGTACCCTGCATCACTACCTCAGACCACCACTAGGGGGAGTTAGAGGTAATGTGTGGTTTAGTAAGTTTTGCTTTTGGATCCCTCCGGGTAGCACAGAGCACTTTAAGGGGCATAAATAATTATATTTATTATATAGATTATATTATACTGATTACCCATAATACATCATGTTTTATCTACTGTCTACAGAGGAGGTCAGAATAGAGAGGATGTAGTCTGTCTTCATGTTCTAGTACCCATAATACATCATGTTTTATCTACTGTCTACAGAGGAGGTCAGAATAGAGAGGATGTAGTCTGTCTTCATGTTCTAGTACCCATAATACATCATGTTTTATCTACTGTCTACAGAGGAGGTCAGAATAGAGAGGATGTAGTCTGTCTTCGTGTTCTAGTACCCATAATACATCATGTTTTATCTACTGTCTACAGAGGAGGTCAGAATAGAGAGGATGTAGTCTGTCTTCATGTTCTAGTACCCATAATACATCATGTTTTATCTTCTGTCTACAGAGGAGGTCAGAAGAGAGAGGGGTGAGTTGCACAACTGCATGTATTTCATTTTTTTTTTAACACTAACTACACTATATATTACACTGGTTAACTACACTATATATTACACTGATTAACTACACTATATATTACACTATATATTACACTGGTTAACTATACTATATATTACACTGGTTAACTACACTATATATTACACTGACTAACTACACTATATATTACACTGATTAACTACACTATATATTACACTGGTTAACTACACTATATATTACACTGGTTAACTACACTATATATTACACTGACTAACTACACTATATATTACACTGATTAACTACACTATATATTACACTATATATTACACTGGTTAACTACACTATATATTACACTATATATTACACTGGTTAACTACACTATATATTACACTATATATTACACTGGTTAACTACACTATATATTACACTATATATTACACTGGTTAACTACAATATATATTACACTGGTTAACTACACTATATATTACACTGGTTAACTACACTATATATTACACTATATATTACACTGATTAACTACACTATATATTACACAATATATTACATTACACTACAGTTATTACTACACTATATATTACACTGATTAACTACACTATATATTACACTGATTAACTACACTATATATTACACTGATTAACTACACTATATATTACACTGATTAACTACACTATATATTACACTGGTTAACTATATATTACACTATATATTACACTGATTAACTACACTATATATTACACTGGTTAACTACACTATATATTACACTGATTAACTACACTATATATTACACTGATTAACTACACTATATATTACACTGGTTAACTACACTATATATATTAACACACTATATATTACACTGATTAACTACACTATATATTACACTGATTAACTACACTATATATTACACTGATTAACTACACTATATATTACACTGGTTAACTACACTATATATTACACTATATATTACACTGATTAACTACACTATATATTACACTGGTTAACTACACTATATATTACACTGATTAACTACACTATATATTACACTGATTAACTACATATTACATATATTACACTGATTAACTACACTATATATTACACTGGTTAACTACACTATATATTACACTGGTTAACTACACTATATATTACACTGATTACACTATATATTACACTGGTTAACTACACTATATATTACACTGGTTAACTACACTATATATTACACTATATATTACATATTGGTTAACTACACTATATATTACACTGATTAACTATACTATATATTACACTGATTAACTACACTATATATATATTACACTGGTTAACTACACTATATATTACACTGGTTAACTACACTATATATTACACTGGTTAACTACACTATATATTACACTATATGTTACACTGGTTAACTACACTATATATTACACTGGTTAACTACACTATATATTACACTGGTTAACTACACTATATATTACACTGGTTAACTACACTATATATTACACTGGTTAACTACACTATATATTACACTATATATTACACTGGTTAACTACACTATATATTACACTGATTAACTATACTATATATTACACTGATTAACTACACTATATATTACACTGGTTAACTACACTATATATTACACTGGTTAACTACACTATATATTACACTGGTTAACTACACTATATATTACACTGGTTAACTACACTATATATTACACTGGTTAACTACATTATATATTACACTGATTAACTACACTATATATTACACTGATTAACTACACTATATATTACACTGATTAACTACACTATATATTACACTGGTTAACTACACTATATATTACACTGATTAACTACACTATATATTACACTGATTAACTACACTATATATTACACTGATTAACTACACTATATATTACACTGGTTAACTACACTATATATTACACTGGTTAACTACACTATATATTACACTGGTTAACTACACTATATATTACACTGGTTAACTACACTATATATTACACTATATATTACACTGGTTAACTACACTATATATTACACTATATATTACACTGGTTAACTACACTATATATTACACTGATTAACTATACTATATATTACACTGATTAACTACACTATATATTACACTGGTTAACTACACTATATATTACACTGGTTAACTACACTATATATTACACTGGTTAACTACACTATATATTACACTATATGTTACACTGGTTAACTACACTATATATTACACTGGTTAACTACACTATATATTACACTATATATTACACTGGTTAACTACACTATATATTACACTGATTAACTACACTATATATTACACTGGTTAACTACACTATATATTACACTGATTAACTACACTATATATTACACTGATTAACTACACTATATATTACACTGATTAACTACACTATATATTACACTGGTTAACTACACTATATATTACACTGGTTAACTACACTATATATTACACTGGTTAACTACACTATATATTACACTGGTTAACTACACTATATATTACACTATATATTACACTGGTTAACTACACTATATATTACACTGGTTAACTACACTATATATTACACTGATTAACTATACTATATATTACACTGATTAACTACACTATATATTACACTGGTTAACTACACTATATATTACACTGGTTAACTACACTATATATTACACTGGTTAACTACACTATATATTACACTGGTTAACTACACTATATATTACACTATATGTTACACTGGTTAACTACACTATATATTACACTGGTTAACTACACTATATATTACACTATATATTACACTGGTTAACTACACTATATATTACACTATATATTATACTGATTAACTACACTATATATTACACTGGTTAACTATACTATATATTACACTGGTTAACTACACTATATATTACACTATATATTACACTGATTAGCTACACTATATATTACACTGATTAACTACACTATATATTACACTGGTTAACTACACTATATATTACACTGGTTAACTGCACTATATATTACACTGGTTAACTACACTATATATTACACTGATTAACTACACTATATATTACACTGATTAACTACACTATATATTACACTGGTTAACTACACTATATATTACACTGATTAACTACACTATACATTACACTGGTTAACTACACTATATATTACACCTATTAACTACACTATATATTACACTGATTAACTATACTATATATTACACTGATTAACTACACTATATATTACACTGGTTAACTACACTATATATTACACTGGTTAACTACACTATATATTACACTGATTAACTACACTATATATTACACTGATTAACTATACTATATATTACACTGGTTAACTACACTATATGTTACACTGGTTAACTACACTATATATTACACTGGTTAACTACACTATATATTACACTATATGTTACACTGGTTAACTACACTATATATTACACTGGTTAACTACACTATATATTACACTATATATTACACTGGTTAACTACACTATATATTACACTGGTTAACTACACTATATATTACACTGATTAACTACACTATATATTACACTGATTAACTATACTATATATTACACTGGTTAACTACACTATATGTTACACTGGTTAACTACACTATATATTACACTGGTTAACTACACTATATATTACACTATATATTACACTGGTTAACTACACTATATATTACACTATATATTATACTGATTAACTACACTATATATTACACTGGTTAACTACACTATATATTACACTATATATTACACTGATTAACTACACTATATATTACACTGATTAACTACACTATATATTACACTGGTTAACTACACTATATATTACACTGGTTAACTACACTATATATTACACTGGTTAACTACACTATATATTACACTGATTAACTACACTATATATTACACTGATTAACTACAGTATATATTACACTGGTTAACTACACTATATATTACACTGGTTAACTACACTATATATTACACTGATTAACTACACTATATATTACACTGATTAACTACACTATATATTACACTGGTTAACTACACTATATATTACACTGGTTAACTACACTATATATTACACTGGTTAACTACACTATATATTACACTGATTAACTACACTATATATTACACTGGTTAACTACACTATATATTACACTATATATTACACTGGTTAACTACACTATATATTACACTGATTAACTACACTATATATTACACTATATATTACACTGGTTAACTACACTATATATTACACTGGTTAACTACACTATATATTACACTGATTAACTACACTATATATTACACTGATTAACTACACTATATATTACACTGGTTAACTACACTATATATTACACTGATTAACTACACTATACATTACACTGGTTAACTACACTATATATTACACCTATTAACTACACTATATATTACACTGATTAACTATACTATATATTACACTGATTAACTACACTATATATTACACTGGTTAACTACACTATATATTACACTGGTTAACTACACTATATATTACACTGATTAACTACACTATATATTACACTGATTAACTATACTATATATTACACTGGTTAACTACACTATATGTTACACTGGTTAACTACACTATATATTACACTGGTTAACTACACTATATATTACACTATATGTTACACTGGTTAACTACACTATATATTACACTGGGTAACTACACTATATATTACACTATATATTACACTGGTTAACTACACTATATATTACACTGGTTAACTACACTATATATTACACTGATTAACTACACTATATATTACACTGATTAACTATACTATATATTACACTGGTTAACTACACTATATGTTACACTGGTTAACTACACTATATATTACACTGGTTAACTACACTATATATTACACTATATATTACACTGGTTAACTACACTATATATTACACTATATATTATACTGATTAACTACACTATATATTACACTGGTTAACTACACTATATATTACACTATATATTACACTGATTAACTACACTATATATTACACTGATTAACTACACTATATATTACACTGGTTAACTACACTATATATTACACTGGTTAACTACACTATATATTACACTGGTTAACTACACTATATATTACACTGATTAACTACACTATATATTACACTGATTAACTACAGTATATATTACACTGGTTAACTACACTATATATTACACTGGTTAACTACACTATATATTACACTGATTAACTACACTATATATTACACTGATTAACTACACTATATATTACACTGGTTAACTACACTATATATTACACTGGTTAACTACACTATATATTACACTGGTTAACTACACTATATATTACACTGATTAACTACACTATATATTACACTGGTTAACTACACTATATATTACACTATATATTACACTGGTTAACTACACTATATATTACACTGATTAACTACACTATATATTACACTATATATTACACTGGTTAACTACACTATATATTACACTGGTTAACTACACTATATATTACACTGATTAACTACACTATATATTACACTGATTAACTACACTATATATTACACTATATATTACACTGGTTAACTACACTATATATTACACTGGTTAACTACACTATATATTACACTGGTTAACTACACTATATATTACACTGGTTAACTACACTATATATTACACTGGTTAACTACACTATATATTACACTGATTAACTACACTATATATTACACTGATTAACTACACTATATATTACACTGATTAACTATACTATATATTACACTGATTAACTACACTATATATTACACTGGTTAACTACACTATATATTACACTATATATTACACTGGTTAACTACACTATATAGTACACTGATTAACTACACTATATATTACACTATATATTACACTGGTTAACTACACAATTTACTACACTATATATTACACTGGTTAACTACACTATATATTACACTGGTTAACTACACTATATATTACACTGTTTAACTACACTATATATTACACTGATTAACTACACTATATATTACACTGGTTAACTACACTATATATTACACTGTTTAACTACACTATATATTACACTGATTAACTACACTATATATTACACTGGTTAACTACACTATATATTACACTGATTAACTACACTATATATTACACTGGTTAACTACACTATATATTACACTGGTTAACTACACTATATATTACACTGGTTAACTACACTATATATTACACTGATTAACTACACTATATATTACACTATATATTACACTGATTAACTACACTATATATTAACTACACTATATATTACACTGGTTAACTGTACTATATATTACACTGGTTAACTACACTATATATTACACTGGTTAACTACACTATATATTAACTACACTATATATTACACTGAATAACTACACTATATGTTACACTATATATTACACTGGTTAACTACACTATATGTTACACTATATATTACACTGGTTAACTACACTATATGTTACACTGGTTAACTACACTATATATTACACTGAATAACTACACTATATATTACACTGGTTAACTACACTATATATTACACTGGTTAACTACACTATATATTACACTGGTTAACTACACTATATATTACACTGGTTAACTACACTATATATTACACTGGTTAACTACACTATATATTACACTGATTAACTACACTACATATTACACTGGTTAACTACACTATATATTACACTGGTTAACTACACTATATATTACACTGATTAACTACACTATATATTAGACTTATTAACTACACTATATATTGCACTGGTTAACTACACTATATATTAGACTGATTAACTACACTATATATTGCACTGGTTAACTACACTATATATTACACTGGTTAACTACACTATATATTACACTATATATTACACTGATTAACTACACTATATATTAGACTGATTAACTACACTATATATTACACTGGTTAACTACACTATATATTACACTGGTTAACTACACTATATATTACACTGGTTAACTACACTATATATTAACTACACTATATATTACACTGATTAACTACACTATATATTACACTGGTTAACTACACTATATATTACACTGATTAACTACACTATATATTACACTGGTTAACTACACTATATATTACACTGATTAACTACACTATATATTACACTGATTAACTACACTATATATTACACTGATTAACTACACTATATATTACACTATATATTACACTGATTAACTACACTATATATTACACTGGTTAACTACACTATATGTTAGACTGATTAACTACAATATATATTACACTGATTAACTACACTATATATTACACTATATATTACACTGATTAACTACACTATATATTACACTATATATTACACTTGTTAACTACAATATATATTACACTGGTTAACTACACTATATATTACACTGATTAACTACACTATATATTACACTGATTAACTACACTATATATTATACTGGTTAACTACAATATATATTACACTGATTAACTACACTATATATTACACTATATATTACACTGATTAACTACACTATATATTACACTATATATTACACTGATTAACTACACTATATATTACACTGGTTAACTACACTATATATTACACTGATTAACTACACTATATATTACACTATATATTACACTGGTTAACTACAATATATATTACACTGGTTAACTACACTATATATTACACTATATATTACACTGATTAACTACACTATATATTACACTGGTTAACTACACTATATATTAGACTGATTAACTACACTATATATTACACTGGTTAACTACACTATATATTACACTGGTTAACTACACTATATATTACACTGGTTAACTACACTATATATTACACTGATTAACTACACTATATATTACACTGGTTAACTACACTATATATTAACTACACTATATATTACACTGGTTAACTATACTATATATTACACTGGTTAACTACACTATATATTACACTGGTTAACTACACTATATATTACACTATATATTACACTGATTAACTACACTATATATTACACTGATTAACTATACTATATATTACACTGGTTAACTACACTATAAATTACACTGGTTAACTACACTATATATTACACTATATATTACACTGATTAACTACACTATATATTACACTGGTTAACTACACTATATATTACACTGATTAACTACACTATATATTACACTGGTTAACTACACTATATATTACACTGGTTAACTACACTATATATTACACTGGTTAACTACACTATATATTACACTGGTTAACTACACTATATATTAGACTGATTAACTACACTATATATTGCACTGGTTAACTACACTATATATTACACTGGTTAACTACACTATATATTACACTGATTAACTACACTATATATTACACTGGTTAACTACACTATATATTACACTATATATTACACTGATTAACTACACTATATATTAGACTGATTAACTACACTATATATTACACTGGTTAACTACACTATATATTACACTGGTTAACAACACTATATATTACACTGGTTAACTACACTATATATTAACTACACTATATATTACACTGATTAACTACACTATATATTACACTGGTTAACTACACTATATATTACACTGATTAACTACACTATATATTACACTATATATTACACTGATTAACTACACTATATATTACACTGGTTAACTACACTATATATTACACTGGTTAACTACACTATATATTACACTGATTAACTACACTATATATTACACTGATTAACTACACTATATATTACACTGATTAACTACACTATATGTTAGACTGATTAACTACACTATATATTACACTATATATTACACTGATTAACTACACTATATATTACACTGATTAACTACACTATATATTACACTATATATTACACTGGTTAACTACAATATATATTACACTGATTAACTACACTATATATTACACTATATATTACACTGATTAACTACACTATATATTACACTGGTTAACTACACTATATATTAGACTGATTAACTACACTATATATTACACTGGTTAACTACACTATATATTACTACTGGTTAACTACAATATATATTACACTGATTAATCTACACTATATATTACACTGATTAACTACACTATATATTACACTGGTTAACTACACTATATATTAGACTGATTAACTACACTATATATTACACTGGTTAACTACACTATATATTATACTGGTTAACTACAATATATATTACACTGATTAACTACACTATATATTACACTATATATTACACTGATTAACTACACTATATATTACACTGGTTAACTACACTATATATTACACTGGTTAACTACACTATATGTAAGACTGATTAACTACACTATATATTAGACTGATTAACTACAATATATATTACACTGATTAACTACACTATATATTACACTATATATTACACTGATTAACTACACTATATATTACACTGGTTAACTACACTATATATTAGACTGATTAACTACACTATATATTATACTGGTTAACTACACTATATATTACACTGGTTAACTACACTATATATTACACTGGTTAACTACACTATATATTACACTGATTAACTACACTATATATTACACTGGTTAACTACACTCATATATTAACTACACTATATATTACACTGGTTAACTATACTATATATTACACTCGGTTAACTACACTATATATTACACTGGTTAATCACACTATATATTAACTACACTATATATTACACTGATTAACTACAATTATATATTACACTGAATAACTACACACTATATATTACACTGGTTAACTACACTATATATTACATTATTAACTACACTATATATTACACTGGTTAACTACACTATATATTACACTGGTTAACTATACTATATATTACACTGGTTAACTACACTATATATTAACTACATTATATATTACACTGGTTAACTACACTATATATTACACTGGTTAACTACACTATATATTACACTGGTTAACTACACTATATATTACACTGGTTAACTACACTATATATTACACTGGTTAACTACACTATATATTACACTGGTTAACTACACTATATATTACACTGGTTAACTACACTATATATTAACTACACTATATATTACACTGGTTAACTACACTATATATTACACTGGTTATCTACACTATATATTACACTGGTTAACTACACTATATATTACACTGGTTAACTACACTATATATTACACTGGTTAACTACACTATATATTACACTGGTTAACTACACTATATTACACTCGGTTAACTACACTACATATTACACTATATATTACACTGATTAACTACACTATATATTACACTGGATTAACTACACTACATATTACACTGGTTAACTACACTATATATTACACTGATTAACTACACTATATATTACACTATATATTACACTGATTAACTACACTATATATTACACTGGTTAACTACACTATATATTACACTGGTTAACTACACTATATGTAAGACTGGTTAACTACACTATATATTAGACTGATTAACTACACTATATATTACACTGATTTAACTATATATTACACTATATATTACACTGATTAACTACACTATATATTACACTGGTTAACTACACTATATATTAGACTGGTTAACTACATATATATTACACTGGTTAACTACACTATATATTACACTGGTTAACTACACTATATATTACACTGGTTAACTACACTATATATTACACTGATTAACTACACTATATATTACACTGGTTAACTACACTATATATTAACTACACTATATATTACACTGGTTAACTATACTATATATTACACTGGTTAACTCACACTATATATTACACTGATTAACTACACTATATATTATACTGGTTAACTACACTATATATTACACTGGTTAACTACACTATATATTACACTGATTAACTACACTATATATTACACTGGTTAACTACACTATATATTACACTATATATTACACTGATTAACTACACTATATATTACACTATATATTACACTGGTTAACTACACTATATATTACACTATATATTACACTGGTTAACTACACTATATATTACACTATATATTACACTGATTAACTACACTATATATTACACTGGTTAACTACACTATATATTACACTGATTAACTACACTATATATTACACTGGTTAACTACACTATATATTACACTGGTTAACTACACTATATATTACACTGGTTAACTACACTATATATTACACTGGTTAACTACACTATATATTACACTGATTAACTACACTATATATTACACTGATTAACTACACTATATATTACACTGGTTAACTACACTATATATTACACTATATATTACACTGGTTAACTACACTATATATTACACTGGTTAACTACACTATATATTACACTGATTAACTACACTATATATTACACTATATATTACACTGGTTAACTACACTATATATTACACTATATATTACACTGGTTAACTACACTATATATTACACTATATATTACACTGATTAACTACACTATATATTACACTGGTTAACTACACTATACATTACACTATATATTACACTGATTAACTACACTATATATTACACTATATATTACACTGGTTAACTACACTATATATTACACTGGTTAACTACACTATATATTACACTGATTAACTACACTATATATTACACTGGTTAACTACACTATATATTACACTGGTTAACTACACTATATATTACACTGGTTAACTACACTATATATTACACTGATTAACTACACTATATATTACACTATATATTACACTGGTTAACTACACTATATATTACACTGGTTAACTACACTATATATTACACTATATATTACACTGATTAACTACACATATATTACACTATATATTACACTGATTAACTACACTATATATTACACTGGTTAACTACACTATATATTACACTGGTTAACTACACTATATAATTACACTATATATTACACTGGTTAACTACACTATATAGTACACTGATTAACTACACTATATATTACACTATATATTACACTGATTAACTACACTATATATTACACTGATTAACTACACTATATATTACACTGGTTAACTACACTATATATTACA